>NC_057800.1:486041277-486059291 GCF_018294505.1 Triticum aestivum
GGGCATGCATTCATATATAGCTTAGGATTCCCTTCGTGCCGACACGAGGGATGAGGGGGGCTGCTAGCTACTTCACACTTCGCTAGGTGAACCTCGGTTGAGGGGGAGGGGGCATGCATTCATAATATATAGCTTAGGATTCCCTTCGTGCCAGCACGAGGGATGAGAGGGGCTGCTAGCTACTTCGCACTTTGCTAGGTGAACCTTGGTTGAGGGGGAGGGGGCATGCATTCATAGCTTAGGATTCCCTTCGTGCCGACACGAGTGGGTGGGAGCAAGCAATACCGTGTGCTTTGCGAGAGAGGTGCCACATCGAAGTTGCATTTGGCATTTGAAAATCAAACCACCCTTTTGATACATAAATTTGGTCCACATGCAAGTGTGTTCGTGTTCTGACCCTCTCCCGCGTCATTTTTCGCCAAATTTATGAACATTAGACAAGTCGGATGACGCAACAGACACGGTTCACTCAAACTAACTGTGTGCCATGTCGGTGCACCTGTCACGCACACATCCGCACAGTACATTGGGCTCCACGAGGCTCCCCCTCTCAAAAATATCTGCCCGATTCGAGAGTTTTTCTGTTTCATAACACACGATTGTTATGTCCGGACCGTGTGCGATGTTTCTTGTTCCCAATCCCGCCTGCATCGAAAATATCTGCCCGCCTTGAGGGTTTTTCTTTTTCATAACACACGGTTGTTATCTCCGGACCGTGTGTCATGCACTATCATCAAAATTTTCAATAGCCCGGCATTTCACTCCCGCGTTTGACTCCCGCGTAGTAAAATTTTCAATACTCGCGTCATTTCCTCAAACACCCCACGCCCCCTCCACACACGCACACACACCAAAACCTCCTCGGGCGTGCGCGCACATACACACACACACTCCCCCTCCCTCGCTCGAAATCCTAGCAAAGTCCCCACCGCCGCTGCCGCAATGCCTCCATTGTCAACATGTGCCGGTTTGCCCGTGCAGCTTACCCATCGATCTCCATACCCAGGTCGCCCTGAGTTTCTTAGATGACGCCTGCCAAACGCCCCTTTCCCACAGATCCCCGTCCCCATCCCCATACCCCACTCCAGAGTGTCGCAGCCTAAGGCTGGTGACACTTCTCATGGAGCTTGAGGAGCGACTGGCCCAAAAGAGGTGTATAGTGGTCTCTTCGCCCGACGTCGCCGAGGAAGCTCACGACCATTACTGGCAGCAGGCACTCAAGCAGCGGGCTAGAGTATGCGGGCATGTCTCGTCCGCTGGCTATGACATCGAGGCCATCGACAGCGATGCCCTGAGGCGGGCTGTGTCACAAGTTAAGTGGCCCACCCCTAACCCCTCGGGTTCAACCATCGTCGATCTCATCCATGGCCCTACCGTTGATCTCCTCTAGCTCGCTGTCAACAATTTGCCATTCTACATCACCATCGAGCCCCTTTTGTCATTTCTGAAGGACACGTTCTGCGACGCTGGCTTGGGATCCACAGCTTCCAAGTCAGACCTCATAGACGGTGACCACGAGGACGGCACCCTCTCCGGCTCTTCCAAGGGGAAAGAACCCATCTGCTCTTCCAAGGGGAAAGCGCCCGTCTATGACATCAGGGAGGGCACCCTACAGCCGTGCTCTTCCAAGGGGAAGGAGTCCATTTGCGACAATATGGAGCACATCCAGGGTCTGTGCTCTTCCCACGGGACCGAACCCATCTGTGACAAGTGAGGAAACCCATGTTTTGTTTATTTCACTTGTTCACAATGTGATGCTCTATATGTGCAATTGCTGTGTAGTACGTTTCACCAATCCAGTTTTAAACATACCGATAGGAATGCATATATTTGCTTGTTGTTAAGCCTGTTATAGCTAGCATATGCCTCTTTTAAAGTTTTTTGATTGTTCGGTTGTTTGTAGTTAGCATATGTTCAGTTTCAAATGCTACCTTTGGTTGTTCGTAGTATGCCTTGTTTATTCAGTTATTCACAACGTGATGTTCTATATGTGCAAGTATGAACTGTGCAGTTCAATTTCATCAGTACCAGTTTCAACAATACCACTATAAATGACTACATTTGGTTGATGCATCTTGTAGTTAACACGCCTTTCCATTTTTATTTAACCATAACTAGTGTACTTAGACCAGCACAATACCAGTTTGAATGACCATGTTTGCTTGTTGTTAAATGTTAGGCCTATTGCAGTTATCACACCTTTCCACTTGTTTTGCTTTACTAGCATGCTTAAACCTGCACATTGAAGCTATCTTTTGGAGATTATTTTGTCTACCATGTGTAATTTTGGTTGATGTTTAGCCTGTTGTGCTTGACATGCTTCTTGATGTACCTACACACGACAATTTTGGGAACGACTGTTGTTTTCCATCGAGATTAGTTTCATCCCATGGCTTATATCTGCTCACTGTTCAGGATATCCGTAGCTGGTACCATATAGGTCAGCGACTGATAAGGGACTAATCGGTGAATCAGACTTTTAACTGAATATATCTGCAATCCATTTTTTCTTAGGTTAACTAGGGCCATATGTAATATATCTGAGGCTATATAGCAACATGCACTATACTTAATGTCTAAATATGCAATCCTAGGCTACATAGCAACAAGGAAGAGTGTTGCATTAATGTTCTAATGATGTCTAGATATACGTAGAAGAGCAGCAGCAGCAGTAGCAACAACACAGACCTGTTTGGATGCTCAACTTAGCTAGAGGTTAGAGTTAGTTTCTAGCTCATTACTAATCCTGAACTAACTCCATCCAAAGAGTTGTTTGGATGACAAGGTTAGATTGACAATAAATGCATTAGGAGAACTAGCTCCAATTAGCACCTCTTGGGTTGGATACTAGTTTTCTGGGTGGGTTATAGATGCAACTAGCTCAAACTAGCCCTCATGTTTAGATATACTTTAGGGCTATTTGAGCCCGAACTAGCTCAAACTAACTGTAACCCATGGATACAGCAGCAGATAATTTTTAAGAACAAACTAAACTCCTTCCGGCCCATAATATAAGATGTTAATTCATCTAATATGTGAGTATATTGGATGTTATAAGACACTCCCTCTGTTCCTAATATTTTCCTTTTTAGAGATTTCAAATGGACTACCACATACGGATGTATATAGACATATTATAAAAGAGTGGTGTACTACATCATTGTGCCATTGCTGTTTAGCTTCTAATATTAACTTGGTGCTTTTAGGTACATATGTCATTGGTAAAGATCCGCGTTTTGACCCTTTCTGCGTATGGGGCAATGAGATATCAATGAACCAACATCAATTGGGGAAGCTGATAAAGATTGTTAGTAAAATGGGTCCAAAGATGTCAATTAAACTATTTGTTTACACTTTATCCAAGACAACAGCGAACTGCAAGATGGTAAGTAAGAACTCTGCAGCCTTCTTTTTACTGCCCATAATGAGTTGTGTTAGATGACAATGTCTGAAATCTTATTCCTTTGCAGTGGTTGCCAAAGCAGTTTACTCAAGATTACCTCTCAAACTACATGATTGGTGGGCATGCAAAGGTTAACGTATTTCTACCAGAACATGATGATTATCTAGATGTTTTCATGAAGACCGTGAAGGATGGGTGGTCGTCCATCATAAGGGGTTGGACTAGAGTCATGCGTGCCTTCTACATGGAGGAGGGCACAATATGGGCATTCCGCTTCACCTTGTTCAGCAACCAGAATATATTTCGCCTCTTTCTTTACCGTCTTTAATAGTACAAGTATACAACTGTGGTTCATCATTCTTTATTTGGTTCTTATGTAATTCTTGAACATATGTACCTATGAATCGAATAATGCATTGGTTGTTTGAACTCGAAGGATATGAATAAAGTTGTAGCATACATTCAAATTCAAATCCAAATCCGGTACAATTTGGAAAAATAGCAATTAAATTATGGTGAAATTACGCTCTCCAGGTTGTTACAGCACACATAGTTGGTAAAACACAAATTTTTGTGATATGCACCATAGACGGTTCACAGAGAGGAAACATGTGCAAGCATGCACACAGTTGCCGTTTGCAAAGCATGTGCGATGTCAGACAATATCACAAACGGTGCGAGTAAACTAAATGTTTGTGTTAGTTGCCTTATCGTACACGATTCACAACCATGAACTGTTTTTGATGAAGTATGCATCGTAAACGTTGCACCACAGAATAGCGTGTGCGATAGTTGTCGTGTACGACCATGTTACAATGGTCCAACGTTTCATAATCCCATCCGACACTCGTACGACGATTAGCTAATCTTCTTAACGGTGAACCGTTTTTGATGGGTCGCGCATCATAAACGTTCTATAATAGTGAACCGTTTGTGATGGGCCGCGCATCGTAAACGTAGCACCATAGAATATCGACTGCAATGGCAATGCGAGCAGAAATGAGTAGGAGTACTGTAGGGGCCCTATCCCCGACGGTTTTTGGGTCGTGTGGGAAGGACCCCCCTATCGCCCACACTCACTTGGAGACGGTTCCATATGCCGTCGCGGTAAGGGGTTAAAAACTTTTTGTTTAGGACCGACGCGCACCAGTGATTGGAGCATGTGCATGTAGTTCAAATTTGAATTATGCACATAAATGCATTGAAAACTCACTTAATGCATAAAAATGTCCAAACGAACCCCAAAAAATCACAAAGTAACACAACACTCCTGTTGTTCTATGTTGACACGAGAAAAAATTTGAAAGCAACAAGAGGTAATGGATATCGTTTCGCCCCCAAAGTTGGGGCGTTCCCTACCAAAACCATCATGCTTGTTGTGAGAAGCTCTGGTTTGTGAGAAGCATATACCCAAACCTGCCCCAAATGGGACAAAAACTTTACCACGACATGTTGATGTCGTTCCATGATAGCATGCCAAGTTTCATGAATTTCAGACAAGTTTTGGATTTACTAGAATTTAAAAACCAGGTATCTCAATGTTTGCGGTCGTGTGACGGTGGCACGGTGCTTGACATTCATTCCCATTTCTTGCATGTGACCTAAGCATGCACCCAAGGACCAAAGATTTGATTTTTCAATCAATTTATATGCACCAGACCATGTGCATGTTGTTCAAATTTGAATTATGCACATAAATGCATTGAAAACTCACTTAATGCATAAAAATGTCCAAACGAACCCTGAAAAACACCAAAAAATAACACCAACACTCCTGTTGTTCTATGTTGACACGAGAAAAAAATTGAAAGCAATTAGAGGCAATGGATATCGTTTCGCCCCAAAAGTTGGGGCGTTCCCTACCGAAACCATCATGCTTGTTGTGAGAAACTCTGGTTTGTCAGAAGCATATACCCAAACCTGCCCCAATTGGGGCAAAAACTTTACCACGGCATGTTGATGCCGCTCCATGATAGCATGCCAAGTTTCATGAATTTCAGACGAGTTTTGGATTTACTAGAATTTAAAAACTAGGCATCTCAATGTTTGCGGTCGAGTGACGGTGGCACGGTGCTTGACATTCATTCCCATTTCTTGTATGGGACCTAAGCATGCACCCAAGGACCATAGATTTGATTTTTCAACCAATTTATATGCACTGGAGCATGTGCATGTAGTTCAAATTTGAATTATGCACATAAATTCATTGAAAACTCACTTAATGCATAAAAATGTCTAAATAAAGCCCGAAAAATCACAAAAAATAACACAACACTCCTGTTGTTCTATGTTAACATGAGAAAAAACTTGAAAGCAATTAGAGGCAATGGATATCGTTTCGCCCCCAAAGTTGGGGTGTTCCCTATCGAAACCATCATGCTTGTTGTGAGAAGCTCTGGTTTGTGAGAAGCATATACCCAAACCTACCCCAAATGGGACAAAAACTTTACCACAACATGTTGATGCCACTCCATGATAGCATGCCAAGTTTCATGAATTTCAGATGAGTTTTGGATTTACTAGAATTTAAAACCAGGTATCTCAATGTTTGCGACCGAGTGACGGTGGCACGGTGCTTGACATTCATTCTCATTTCTTGCATGGGACCTAAGCATGCACCCAAGGACCAACGATTTGATTTTTCAACCAATTTATATGCACCGGAACATGTGCATGTAGTTCAAATTTGAATTATGCACATAAATGCATTGAAAATTCACTTAATGCATAAAAATGTCCAAACGAACCCCGAAAAATCACAAAAAATAACACAACACTCATGTTGTTCAATGTTAAAAAATTTAAAGCAATTAGAGGCAATGGATATCGTTTCGCCCCAAAGTTGGGGCGTTCCCTACCGAAACCATCATGCTTGTTGTGAGAAGCTCTGGTCTGTGAGAAGCATATACCCAAACCTGCCCCAAATGGGACAAAAACTTTACCAGGACATGTTGATGCCGCTCCATGATAGCATGCCAAGTTTCATGAATTTCAGACGAGTTTTGGATTTACTAGAATTTAAAAACCAGGTATCTCAATGTTTGCGGCCGTGTGACGGTGGCACGGTGCTTGACATTCATTCCCATTTCTTGCGTGGGACCTAAGCATGCACCCAAGGACCAAAGATTTGATTTTTCAATCAATTTATATGCACCGGACCATGTGCATGTTGTTCAAATTTGAATTATGCACATAAATGCATTGAAAACTCACTTAATGCATAAAAATGTCCAAACGAACCCTAAAAAATCACAAAAAATAACACAACACTCCTGTTGTTCTATGTTGACACGAGAAAATTTTGAAAGCAATTAGAGGCAATGGATATCGTTTCGTCCCCAAAGTTGGGGCATTCCCTACCGAAACCATCATGCTTATTGTGAGAAGCTCTGGTTTGTGAGAAGCATAAACCCAAACCTGCCCCAAATGGGACAAAAACTGTACCACACCATGTTGATGCCGCTCCATGATAGCATGCCAAGTTTCATGAATTTCAGACGAGTTTTGGATTACTAGAATTTAAAAACCAGGTATCTCAATGTTTGCGGCCGAGTGACGGTGGCAGGGTGTTTGACATTCATTCCCATTTCTTGCATGGGACCTAAGCATGCACCCAAGGACAAAGATTTGATTTTTCAACCAATTAATATGCACTAGAGCATGTGCATGCAGTTCAAATTTGAATTATGCTTAGGTCCAAACAAACCCTGAATAATTCCAATTCTTTTATGATCACTACAGATAAATGGTCTAGCAATTCAAACACCGTCCATGGCCATTGTGACCCCATCATGTAATTCAAATCAAGACGAAAAATCAAGTAGATCCCACATAGTTTATTATAACCAACCATGTGAGATGCAGCACAAAATATCTTCAGACTGTGTCTGAATAAGGGACCGTGTCCGATGACACCTTCCGTGCTAGTTTTTTGGCTGAAGCGATCCCAAATTTTCGTCTTCCGCAGAAATATCTACCTCGCCGCACCTCCCCCTTACCAAAAGCCACATTTTCCCCCTTTCCGCCTTTGTTTCCAAGTTGAAACCTTCACTCCTTGCTTGCAGCGCCGCCGCCTCCTCGCCGGCGCCCCTCCTTGACATTGCTCGACCTCGCCTATCCAGACAGGTAATCCACACCCGACCCCCATCGTCCTCCTTCTTCCACAACCCACATGCCCCGACCGCAGGCGCGAGCGTGACACTTTCCACCCAAATCACAGACTCCTCCACCAAATAAGTGTCGGCCTAAGCCATGGTGCACGCAGTATAGCCAAGACCGCAAGGAGCATTTGGCAGCGGAGAAGCAAATCGCGGCCGCACGCGTAGATGAGGTCGCAATGGCTGCCAATCATGCCGACCCCCAGATCTTGGAGGAGCACCTCGCCGTCCAGGCCACCGTTGACGCCTCGCGCACCGACGCTGCGACGCGGTTGGCTACTTTGAACGACAGTTCATGGCATTTTCTCGAGGCCACCGTTGGTGCCTTCGACAAAGACTACGAGGAGTTTTCTCAGCGTGCACGTGCTTACCTCATCTCGAGAGCCAGTAGGTTGGTGCCCGGAGCGTCTCAGGCAACTCAGCACTACAACGAGGGCACCCACGATGCGGAGGCCTCGCCCTCTTCCATGTCCAAGGAGCCAATCGTCATCGATATCTCCGATAATGAGGAGTAGCTTGTTTTATTAGCTCACTATAAGGACCGATGCTCATTTTGCTAGCTACTGCCTTTCCTTAACAAATTCTAGTGAATTGTGCGATCTACTTTCACCATGCAATCTTCTGCTATAGTATTTATGTTCTATATGTCTTGCAATGTGGTGTTCAATTAACCGCTTGGTTCAATTCTGCAAATGTCATGTTCAATTCTTCAGGGTGCAATATTTCCAAGTTGTTAAGTATGCTTGGTTTGGTTAACTATCTGATCTTCTATTAGGAGTATGTTATATTGTTCAATTGGTGTTTAGTTAACTGCTTGGTTCATTTGTTGTGGCTTGGTTCACTTGTTGTGGTGTTTAGTTAACTGCTTGGTTTAATTCTGCAATGCGATGTTCAATTGTTGTGGCTGCATTCTCTTATTGTATACCATGTGAGGAATAAATCGAATTTGGCTGTACTAAATACATGAGAAACAAATACAATTGCTATATTTCTAAGTTGTTAAGCATGCTTGGTTTGGTTAACTGTCTGATCTTCTATTAGGAGTATGTTATATTGTTCAATTGGTGTTTAGTTAACTGCTTGGTTCATTTGTTGTGGCTTGGTTCACTTGTTGTGGTGTTTAGTTAACTGCTTGGTTCAATTCTGCAATGCGATGTTCAATTGTTGTGGCTGCATTCTGTTATTGTATACCATGTGAGGAATAAATCGAATTTGGCTATACTAAATACATGAGAAACAAATACAATTGCTATATTTCCAAGTTGTTAAGCATGCTTGGTTTGGTTAACTGTCTGATCTTCTATTAGGAGTATGTTATATTGTGCAATGTGGTGCTCAGTTAACGTTTGGTTCATTTGTTGTGGTGTTCAGTTAACTGCTTGGTTCAATTCTGCAATGCGATGTTCAATTGTTGTGGCTGCATTCTGTTGTTGTATACCATGTGAGGAATAAATCGAATTTGGCTGTACTAAATACATGAGAAACAAATACAATTGCTAGATTTCCAAGTTGTTAAGCATGCTTAGTTTGGTTAACTGTCTGATCTTCTATTAGGAGTATGTTATATTGTGCAATGTGGTGCTCAGTTAACGTTTGGTTCATTTGTTGTGGTGTTCAGTTAACTGCTTGGTTCAATTCTGCAATGCGATGTTCAATTGTTGTGGCTATATTCTCTTATTGTATACCATGTGAGGAATAAATCGAATTTGGCTGTACTAAATACATGAAAAACAAATACAATTGCTATATTTCCAAGTTGTTAAGCATGCTTGGTTTGGTTAAATGTCGGATCTTCTATTAGGAGTATGTTATATTATGCAATGTGGTGCTTAGTTAACGTTTGGTTCATTTGTTGTGATGTTTAGTTAACTGCTTGGTTCAATTCTGCAATGTGATGTTCAATTGTTGTGGCTGCATTCTCTTATTGTATACCATGTGAGGAATAAATCGAATTTGGCTGCACTTAATACATGAGAAACATATACAAGTGCTATATTTCCTAGTTCTTAATCATGCTTGGTTTGGATAAATGGGTTTTCCATGTGGCTTGAATTAATTTGATGAATCTGCAATGTGCTTATTTTCCATCAACATATTTTACTGATAGCATGCAAACCCTTACTTAACCTGATGACTAACTACCTTATATGTGTTGCAAGGAAACAATGGGAATCACTGAGGTTTACAAGATGGTACTAACTATTATACCTTGCCTTTTTTTATTCCTTTGCCCCATTTCCAATATAGAGAAGATATTTATGCACATCCTTGTTTTCAGGGTTCACTGATGATTACCTCTCAAACCACCTTTGTGGTTAGGATGCGAGGAAAGTTTTCATACAACACCCACGGTTCAATATTGAAGTATTCCTGAAGAGGTCGAAGGATGGACGGTCAATCATCCACAAGCACTGGCCTAAAGTTGCAAAGACCTTCAACATGAATGAAGGCTCAATATTCGCCTTCCGCTTCAGCAGTTTTCTAGATGAGATGCATCTATCTATGTACCGTCTATGATGCTAATTTCGAAAGGTTCTAGATGTTGCATGTGAAACTTGCTGCTGGTGCAGTTGTGTAATGGGGTAGCTGAGTGCTGAAGCTATATCATGTTGTACTCCGATGTATTTCAATTATGAAATCCTGCTTCCTTAATATGGAAATGGAATATATTATGTGCTTAATATGAATGTCAATTAGATCAGTAAATGGATTATTAATAATAGGCTAATTAGCCCACTAATTGGCCAATTAGCTTGCCAATTGGGTTTTCTTATTGCAAATGGTTAATGAGAAAACACCATGGGCGATGACCTAAGGAAACACACACAGTTTCTAGGAATAAACCGTGTTGGATCAATGAACAATCACACACGACATTCTCTTCAAAACTGTTTGCGTTACGCCACCTTGCGCGAACGTTTTCCTTGTAGTGCCTGTGTGGGATGTATATACGAACGGAAACGTTTAGTGGTGACTGATTGTGTGGGATGTACTTATGACCAGAAATGATTTTGCATGTATAACTGTATTTTTTAGCACTACTGGACGTATTTCTGTATTTGAGTGCTCGTCGGTCGCACACGACCTCATTTTGCCAAGCGTGTGTGCCAGGAGGGCATATCCCCAACAGTTTCTGGGTCGTGTGGGAAGGATCCCCCTATCGCCCACACTCACTTGGCGACGGTTCCAAATGCTATCGCGGAAAGGGGTAAAAAACCGCTTGTTTAGGACCGACGCGTACCAGTGCCTGTTGTATGTGAACGTAGAGGTTATCACACCCGATCATCACGTGGTGTCTCAGCACGATGAACCATAGCAACGGTGCATACTCAGGGAGAACACTTATACCTCGAAATTTAGTGAGAGATCATCTTATAATGCTACCGCCGTACTAAGAAAAATAAGATGCATAAAAGATAAACATCACATGCAATCAAAATAAGTGATATGATATGGACATGATCATCTTCTGCCTTTGATCTCCATCTCCAAAGCACCGTCATGATCACCATCGTCACCGGCTTGACACCTTGATCCCCATCGTAGCATCGTTGTCGTCACGCCAACTATTGCTTCTACGACTATCACTACCGCTTAGTGATAAAGTATAGCAATTACACGGCGATTGCATTTCATACAATAAAGCAACAACCATAAGGCTCCTGCCAGTTGCCGATAACGGGTACAAAACATGATCATCTGATACAACAATTTATATCTCATCACGTGTTGGCCATATCACATCACAACATGCCCTGCAAAAACAAGTTAGACGTCCTTTACTTTGTTGTTGCAAGTTTTACGTGGCTCCAAGCAAGAACCATTCTTACCTACGCATCAAAACCACAACGATTTTTCGTCAACTGTGATGTTTTAACCTTCAACAAGGATCGGTCATAGTCAAACTCGATTCAACTAAAGTTGGAGAAACAGACACCCTGTGACGCCCTCGATTGAATCGTACACTAATCATACATGCAAATGTGTATGATCAAGATCAAGGACTCACGAGAAGATATCACAACACAACTCTAGACACAAATGAAATAGTACAAGCTTTATATTACAAGCCAGGGGCCTCGAGGGCTCGAATACATAAGATTGAATACACAAGAGTCAGGGGAAGCAACAATATCTGAGAACAGACATGAGTTAAACAAGTTTGCCTTAAGAAGGCTAGCACAAAAGTAACATCGATCAAAATGGCAAGGCCTCCTGCCTGGGAGCCTCCTAACTACTCCTGGTCGTCAGCGTCCATCACATCAGTGGTGTCATCTGGCTCCTGGGATCCGTCATCTGGTCACAACAATCAGGTATGGGGGAAAAGAGGTAGCAAAGCAACCATGAGTACTCATCCAAAGTACTAGCAAGACTTACATCAGATCTAAACTAAGTATGCATGTGTATCAAAGGAATGGGTTGTATCTATGGACTAAACAACAGACTGCCAGAAGAGAAGGAGAAAGCCTAGCCCATCGAAGATTAGCATCTTCAAGCAGGTCCAAGCATCTTACAACATTCAGAAGAGTATAGAATAACAGTTTATATTTAGCAAACATGTTGTAACATTAGCACCCAGAGATCACTTCCTCGACTCCCAGCGAGGAAATAATCCTAGAGCCATCATATACATTACGTGCCTCAGCATCTAGTATCCAGTTCTAGTTGTATCGATCGGGATACAACTCCGAGCGTCCATTATCGTGGAGACGGCTATTCGAATAGATAGAATACTTCCTTGCAGGGGTGCACCAACTTGCCCAACACGCTTGATCAACTCCGGCCGGACACACCATCAGGTCATGACCGGCCTCGGCCGATCAACACACCGCAGTCCTACCTAGGATCAATAGAGAGGCCAGCATGCCGGTCTACATCCCAAATGTGAAGGGTCATGGGCCATCGGCCTTTGCAATCCTGCATGTTGCGTACGTGGCTGGTGAGCAGACCTAGCCTCCCTTATACAAGGCGAGGCGTTCCAGTCCAACCCGGCGCGTGCCGCTCCATCACTGACGTCCGTTGAGCTTTCGGCTGATACATACGATGTAGAGTGCCCATACTTATTGCCACATGGTGGTAAGTGCGAAAAAGGCTAGAGGCCTACTCGGATCAAATATCCAAACCGTTAATGTCTTGATAATATGGTAATGATCAGTGATCCATGATATGTGGTCCCGCCGCCCCGTCTCACAGAATTGCGGCAAGGGCTAAGAATGCCGGGCCACACCGCGTGGATAACTTGCGGGTATCCTCCAGATCAACCCGACTTCACATCACTTGCGGGTACCCCTCGGGGCCGACCCGATGTCATCATGGCTCTGTGGTAAGTCAAAGTAACCGTGTGTCTGAAACATCAAGGGGGAAACCTGAGGAATCACCCTCGATGGATTCCCACTCGATGTAACCATCAAGGTGGACTTGGAGGAATCACCCTCGTTGGTCCACACTTTAGGGGTTGCACGACAGAGTCATTATCAGGAGTGGTCAAGGAGGAATCACCCTCGATGACCACGACCGAATAGCTACACTACAGGGTTAACATCAGAAGTGTTGATGAGGTATCACCCTTGGCACTCGATAGTAACTCTGCATAGGCGTACAACTAAGGGGGGTGATGTGCGGTGTCAGGGCCTGGACGTAGATCATGTTGATCGAGTCATCGAACATAAAGCAAGGGCAACTGGAAAAAGGTGGGGGTCACTGATGAATCTCTAACCAACCTATACTAAGCAGTTTAGAATAAGCAGGTAAGGTATTAAAGCGGGTAAGAAAAACAGACTATGCATCAGAATAGGAACATACAAGAAGCAGTAGCAGTTCTAATGCAAGCATGAGAGGGGAAGAAATGGGTGATATCAGAATGCTCAAGGGGGTTTGCTTGCCTAGAAGCTCTGTTGAGAAGGAAGAAGGGTCGTCGGTGACGTAGTCGATCACAGGGGGATCATCGGTCTTGGGGTCTATCGAAGAGAAGAGGGGGAATGAACAATAAATATAAAGCAAACAAAGCATCATAAAGCATAACATGGTAATACGTGGTCTTAGGGGTGAACTATCGCAGTGCTAGACGTTGCAGACGGAGAGGGAAAACATCCGGAGGGATTTTTCCGACGTCTGATGTTTTCCGAACAAATGAAAAGAGAGGGGACGGTTCCATGTTAAGAATGCTAGGTGCATGTTACAGATGAAAGGACCGCGTATTCGGATTCGTTGGATTGTTCTGAGCAACTTTCATATATAAAACTGTTTCATTGGAGTTACGGTTTATTTTTTGTTAATTATCAAAGATTTAAAGATTTTAAAGAATTTTCTGGAATATTTTTTAATTATTAAATCGAATTATCCAAAACAATGCAAAACCCTTTTATACACAGCAGCAGCTAGCCTTGGAGTATGATAGGTGGTGCTAGGTCAACTGTTGACTCAGGAGCTAGCAGTTGACTAGTCAAAGGTGAACAATTCTGTGGGGCCTACATGTCATAGTCTCGGCTTTTAATTAGATTTAACTTAAACCTTTTATAAAACCCAGGGGCCCACATGTCATCCACAACCTAAACTAATTAACCCCTAATTAGATCTAACTAATAGGGCCGGCCCCACTAGGCGGTGGCCTAGCCGGCAACATACACACAACAAACACACATAGTCAAACTCGATTTAAATAAAGTTGGAGAAACAGACACCCTTTGACGCCCTCGATTCAATCGTACAGTAATCATACACACAAATGTGTATGATCAAGATCAAGGAATCACGAGAAGATATCACAACACAACTCTATACACAAATGAAATAATACAAGCTTTATATTACAAGCCAGGGGCCTCGAGGGCTCGAATACAGAAGTTTGAATACACAAGAGTCAGCAGAAGCAACAATATCTAAGAACAGACATGAGTTAAACAAGTTTGCCTTAAGAAGGCTAGCACAAAAGCAACATCGATCGAAAAGGCAAGGCCTCCTGCCTGGGAGCCTCCTAACTACTCCTGGTCGTCAGCGGCCGTCACATAGTAGTAGGCACCCTCGGGGTAGCAGTAGTAGTCATCAGTGGTGTCATATGGCTCCTGGGATCCGTCATCTAGTCGCAACAATTGGGTATGGGGGGAAAATAGGTAGCAAAGCAACCGTGGGTACTCATCCAAAGTACTCGCAAGACTTACATCAGATCTGAACTAAGTATGCATATGTATCAAAGGAATGGGTTGTATCTGTGGACTAAACTGCAGAATGCCAGAACAGAAGGGGAAAGCCTAGCCTATCAAAGAGTAGCATCTTCAAGAAGCTCCAAGCATCTTTCAACATTCAGAAGAGTATAGAATAGCAGTTTATATTTAGCAAACTTGTTGTAACATTAGCGCCCAGAGACCACTTCCTTGACTCCCTGCGAGGAAATAATCCTGGAGACATCATATCCATTACATGCCTCAGCATCTAGTATCCAGTTCTAGTTGTATCGATTGGGATACAACTCCAAGCGTCCGTTATCATGGAGACGGCTATTCGAATAGATAGAATACTTCCTTGCAGGGGTGCACCAACTTTCCCAACACGCTCGATCAAATCCGGCCAGACACACCATCAGGTCATGACCGGCCTCGGCCGATCAACACACCGCAGTCCTACCTAGGCTCAACAGAGAGGCCAACACGCCGATCTACATCCTAAATGACAAGGGGTCATGGGCCATCGCCCTTTGCAATCATGCAAGTTGAGTACGCGGCCGGTGAGCAGACCTAGCCTCTCTTATACAAGGCGAGGCGTTCCAGTCCAACCCGGCGCGTGCCGCTCCATCGCTGACGTCCATTGAGCTTTCGACTGATACATACGACACAGAGTGCCCATACTTATTCCGACGTGGTGGTTAGTGCGAAAAAGGCCAGAGGCCTACTCGGATCAAATATCCAAACCGTTAATGTCTTGATAGTGCGGTAACAATCAATGATCCATGATATGTGGTCCCGTTGCCCCGTCTCTCGGACTTGCGGCTAGGGCTAAGAATGCCCCGCCGCGCTGCGTGGAAAGCTTGCGGGTATCCTCCAGACTAACCCGACTTCACATCACTCGTGGGTACCCCTTGGGGCTGACCCGATGTCATCATGGCTTTGTGGTAAGTCAAAGTAACCATGTGTCTAAAACATCAAGGGGGAAACCTGAGGAATCACCCTCGATGGATTCCCACTCGATGTAACCATCAAGGTGGACTTGGAGGAATCACCCTCGCTGGTCCACACTTCAGGGGTTGCACGACAGAGTCATTATCGGGAGTGGTCAAGGAGGAATCACCCTCGATGACCACGACCGAATAGCTACACTACAGGGTTAACATCAGAAGTGTTGATGAGGTATCACCCTCGGCACTCGGTAGTAACTCTGCATAGTCGTACAACTAAGGGGGGTGATGTGCGGTGTTGGGGCCTGGACATCGATCATGTTGATCGAGTCATCGAACATAAAGCAAGGGCAACTGGGACAAGGTGGGGTCACTAATGGATCTCTAACCAAGCTATACTGAGCAGTTTAGAATAAGCAGGTAAGGTATTAAAGCAGGTAACAAAAACAGGCTATGCATCAGAATAGGAACATACAAGAAGCAGTAGCAGTTCTAATGCAAGCATGAGAGGGAAAGAAATGGGCGATATCAGAATGCTCAAGGAGGGTTTGCTTGCCTGGAAGCTCTATTGAGAAGGAAGAAGGGTCGTCGGTGACGTAGTCGATCACAGGGGGATCATCGGTCTCGGGGTCTACCAGAGAGAAGAGGGGGAAGAAACAATAAATATAAAGCAAACAAAGCATCATAAACCATAACATGGTAATACGTGGTGTTAGGGGTGAACTATCGTAGTGCTAGACGTTGCAGACGGAGAGGGAAAACATCCGGAGGGGTTTTTCCGGCGTCTGACGTTTTTCGGACAAATGAAATGAGAGGGGATAGTTCCATGTTCTGTATGCTAGGGGCATGTGACAGATGAACGGACTGCGTGTTCGGATTCATCGGATTTTTCTGAGCAACTTTCATATATAAAACTTTTTCATCAGAGTTACACTTAATTTTCTATGAATTATCAAAGATTTAAATATTTTGATGAATTTTCTGGAATATGTTTTAATTATTAAATCGAATTATCCAAAACAGTGCAAAACCCTTTTATACGCAGCAGCAGCTAGCCTTAGAGTATGATAGGTGGGGCCATGTCAACTGTTGACTCAGGAGTCAGCAGTTGACTGGTCAAAGGTGAATAGTTTGTGGGGCCTACATGTAATAGTCTCAGCTTTTGATTAGATTTAACTTGAACATTTTATAAAACCTAGCAGCCCACATGTCATCCACAACCTAAACTAATTAACCCCTAATTAGATCTAACTAATAGGGCCGGCCCCACTAGGCAGTGGCCTAGCCGACCACATACACACCACACACACACACATAGACACGCGGGTACACGGCCATGGCCGGCGGCAGGGGGCGGCCCAGGAGGGCGCTGCCAGGCGGCGGTGCGCATGCGCAGCAGGCAGCCACAGGAGCAGCAAATGGCTGCGGCGGGGCCAGGGAGCAGAGCTCAAGGTGTCACGACGCTGCGGACGGGAGCCGGCGAGCGGCGGGTACTGCAGCAGCGACGGGAATCGACGACTGCAGCAGGGTCGGCGAGCAGCGCGGGGCTCGGCGAAGCAGACAACAACATGGTGGCGCGGGCGCGGGCACGTGCACACCCGCAGGGGCGGCCGGCACGCATGCTGGGGGACGCGGGACACGGTCTCGACGCGGTGAGCCTGCAGTCCAGTGAGATCGGCCGCGATGGTAAATGGTGTCTACGACGATGAATCGAAGGGGGGAAGTCCGGGAATCGAAGGAGGAGTTCACTCCGAGCTCGGAGACGCAGTCGGGGAGGTCGGAGGTGGACGAGATGCGGCAAATCGATGGCGACGTTGTGCGGCTGCCGAAGAAGAGGACAAAGATGAAGGGAATGGTGTACAGCACTCCATCTCGAACGGGTGGTCATAGTCGAAGCATCGGAGTGCGGCGGAGCTACATGCAAAGTATCAGCCGGCTAGGAGGGAGGTGGCCACGTGGACGGAGGAGGCTAAAGTGGTGTCGGCATCGGTTTGTGCGTGAGAGGGTAGAGCGGCGCGAGGAGGAAGCGGGAGAAGGTGGGCGCTAGGGTTCCAGGGAGGGAGAGGGTGCTCTGGATCTTAAAGGGCGTCGGAGGGTGGCGGATGGCTGCCACCACGGCCATGGCACTGCGGATGGCCGCTACGCCCAGCCTCCTATACAGAGGAGGGAGATGAGTGGGGAGAGAGGTGGGCTGGGCCACCCATTTGTCAGATGGGCCAATATGCCCACTAGTTTAGGTCCTACCCCTTTCTTTTCTACTTATTTATTTCATGTTGTGCATTCATTGATTTATTTTTATAGCAATTCAGTTTTGTAAAAAAAAGGAACTTTGTCCAAAATCAGTGCT
>NC_057800.1:486059705-486070123 GCF_018294505.1 Triticum aestivum
TTTGTTTGCATAAAAAGGTAATTACTTAGATGGGGTTGTTTTGGATGATAGCTCCCAAACGAGAAAACAAGTGTGGTGGTTTCTTTCACAGTAAAATGTTATGGAATATCTACTCAAACATGAACTATTTTTCAGACATGTTTGTGAACTTTAAATTTGAATTTTGGATTTGACTTGGATCTTTATCAATGGCAATTTGACTTAGTCACACATGATGACATGGCACCATTATTGTGAGGTTACTTTATCCTGACACCCGGGGTGTTGCAAATCTCCTCCACTATAAGAAATCTCGTCCCGAGATTTAGGATGGTGGAGTAAGGGGGAGTTCTGGTTACAGAATTCTAGCGGATCTTCTCGTTCTTTGGTTGCTCTTCTCTAAGAAGTTGATCCCTTATGTTAATGTCTTCATGTCGCTGCATCAGGGCATCATGATGAAGGGGAACTCTATCATACTTATGAAAAAGGATAAGGGTTAACTTCAAAAGAACGGAACTCTACACGGTTGCTTATGTGGTAGGTAACATCATGGAAGGTGGCAGAAAGTAACACTTGAATTGAAACTTAAGAAAATACCGAGAGCAAAGTAAGAAGGCACCATGAGAAGTTTCAGGCGGGGAGGCAATCATTCGATGCCTATTCAGAAGGTGAAAGGGGTTTAGAGCAACGAAATTAAGTATCGCGTTTGATACTAGAGTAGACCATCTCTAGGAAGGTGGCTCGTGATGTACATACAAAGCCAAGCGTGAGTAATAACTTTGGAGACATGGGTGTACAGGAGAATCAGGTTTCGATCGTGTGGAGCTGTGGGTTATGGGCCCACGATGTGGGTTAAGAGTGGGAAGAGCGGTGACATCTTGTATGGTCATGGTACCAAGGCAGGTCAGAGGATAGCCGGTCAGTTATGTTGGCAACAACATCAGTTCCAAGGGCGAGGGACGCAGAGAACTATTTTCCTGCTCGTAGGTGCGAGGCGGACCAATAGGCAAAGTTCTCGTCCATCGGTTATTACCAGAATGTCATCAACAATAGTGACAAGGTCTTACTGACGGGGTTGTACACCAAGGTGTTTACATAAGCAGTGGTATATTGCTTCTTAGATCATATATATCACAAGAAAGGTTAAACCAAACCATGGAAAGCCATATATGATTATCAGATTAAGAGAACAATGGAAAGGAAAATGTGTTTAAAACATATTTCAGGGGTATATCCTTCCCAAGGACAAGCAGGGCACGATATCCACGTCATGATAGAAAGTAGAAAATTATTTAGGTAAGGGGAGAGGAATTTCATGTCGTTACCCATACAATGGTGTTTGCATAAGTGATTAGGAAACATTTAGCATCGCGCCTCCAATGTTCTTAAAGATGTTCGGAGTACCACAATCATGCTTCGGGATAGTATTGACATGGCCATCAGGTAAAGGTCAGACTTTGGATACACCAAGGATTCATCAGGAACAACTTATAAAATAAGTCATACAATTTCATCATGGAAAAGATGAGGATGTGGCCGATGGGCTCAACAACAATTCATCGAGATTTTCATAAACATGGATTTCCACAATTAAGTGAACAAGGTGACAATATTGGACATACCAAAGTATATAATGAAGTATGTCCGAGGAGAACAACCACAAGTAAACATTGATCGAAATGTGCACCTGGAAGGATGGACTAAGTAGCACGATCGATGTTAGAATTATGATTCAATAACCAATAGGCCAAGAATAAAACTATCGACCATTAGCTTCAAACCAATCGGGTTGGTAAAAGTTTTAAATTCACACATCATGGTTCATTTGTCGGTATTCCGGTTAGGAATGACACGGGGACCAAGAAATGAACGAAGATGGCGAGAAGTATTACTATATCAAGAATTCTTAATAGGTGGAGCAATTGTCACAACATCCTTGACATATAAGATGGTAATACCTCAAGGGAGAACATAGCATAAGCTGGATATCAAAGAATACCATAACAAGAGTAAGTTTGTGTTGGACGGAAGGCAAGAATTTTGACGATGATATCGACACATTTTGTTGAGAGGTTTCATGAAGATGTAATCGATCATCGACGACATCAAGCAAAAGGAATGATGAAGAAAAATGTTATCGGAACCACAAATAAGTTTGCAATCTCAGAATCAAAATTGTCTTTCAAGATAGCCAACGAGATGTTGAAAGCTAGAGGTAAGCTTAGTGTATTGTTGTAATTGAGTTCCGAGAATGAAGGACATAGATAGCATGGTCAAGTTTTTTTTTGCAAGACTATGATGAAGTAGCCAATCAGCTTGGAATGAGATGATCGAGTTCAAACTCGTAAGCAATGAAGACTTCTAATACTTGTTGAATAGAAGTGCGGACTTGATTCCATTTTCAGTGTCCTTGAGTGTCTAACAACTCAGAACCCGGGAAACAATTGGAATCGGTGAGAAATAATAGTAGAAGAGGAACTCATAAGGAGTTAGGTAGTTCCGTGGTATTCTTGAGATACCAGAGTGTAAAACTCAAGGGTAGAGAAGAGTAGAGGTTGGACAGGTTAAATGATCTGTAGAAGACAAGTACTTTAACTTGTTTAAAAAAATGCAATCAAAGGAGAACAATCATGGTCGGAAACACGGTTGAAAAGGACCAAACATAGATACCAGATGAACATATAACAAGGGGATTATTATTATTACAAGAAGCTTCCATGATAAGTTTTACATCGGGTCCATGGGCATGAACACAAAGTTCAAGGTCGACTCCCACTTCTTCAATGCATAACCTTCCATTCAGTTCTCGCTTTCAATGAAGTTGTAGTGTTGAAATTTTATCTAACAAAACACTAGAAGAGTATGACTAATGAAAACTCTCAGGTTTACACGGATTAGGAAAGGCATAGGTTCAACCCATAGGGGCATCTTAGGAACATATACCACAAACTTAAAGAGTAAATAACACAAGCTCCAAGGTAGAGCATGGTTGACAAAAAGGAGAGGATACAATTACCAAAGGCATTATGTATCCGAGGAAAGGCTCACAAGGTTATCAATTATGAAGGACACTGTCGGATAAAATCCAACAAAGGATCTGGTGGTTCACAAGGGATCTGATGTGAGCACCGGTACTCAACCAGAAGAAGAGAGAATGCAAGCAGATCAGATTATAGAGACAACTGACTAATTCAAAGCTCAAATGAAAAGGAATTGTGATTTCCAAATCAAGGAATCAGAAGCAAACACTATGATTAAGGATGTATAAGTTAAATAGACTTAGGGGTACAATCGACGACAATTTGATTGGTCAAGAACTAGCTCATGTTCAAAATGATGTCTGAGCCGGAAGGATGAATTCTAGGATTCGACTAAGGATTGCGAGCATCCTCAACATATTAATCAATGGACTCAAAATGATAGTGACCAAGGATACCAATAAGATTAATAGACTTATGGGATTAACCATAATGCAAGCAAGCAAGAATTTCAAGAGCAATACACTTTTGAGGATTTTCGGAAGATTGGATAGTATTTCAAGGTATCTCGTGAAACACGTGAACAACTTGGGATGAATGGATCCTCGATAAGTGTAAGGAACTATTCATAGGGTAATCATGTGGAAAGGAGCTGCAAAGCAGTAGGCACATAGGATTCTCACAATATTGGAGAATATTTTGATGTATCTTGTAATAACAAGAACAATTGTGAATGAATGGTAAGTGTATGTAGTTATTCATAGGGACTTATCGATGGTAGGGAATTGCAAAGGTGATGAGCACAAAGGTTTCGGGAAAAACATCGAAGAGTATCTTCAGAATCTTCTGTTGAAGCAGGCAATCATCTTAAATGAAAGGGATCTTCGGTAGGAAGTGGTTTCAAGAACCTAGAGTTAGAATTTGTAAACTCATTTAACCGGAATAGAAGAGAGATCAGAATCCCAGAGTAAGGACGCGGAATAAAAGATCCTAATACTACCCAATGGCGACGTGGGCCCGGAAGCCACACAGCCAAGTTAGTAAAAGTTTTTCAGTGACTAGACTCAACTTCGGGCAAGGAGTTGGAAAGGGGGCTACCTACAGGCAATCAGCTCTGATACCAACTTGTGACACCCTCGGTTCAATTGTACACTAATCATACATGCAAATGTGTACGGTCAAGATCAAGGACTCAAGGGAAGATATCACAACACAACTCTAGACACAAATGAAATAATAAAAGCTTTATATTACAAGCCAGGGGCCTCGAGGGCTCGAATACATAAGATTGAATACACAAGAGTCAGGGGAAGCAACAATATCTAAGAATAGACATGAGTTAAACAAGTTTGCCTTAAGAAGGCTAGCACAAAATTAGCATCGATCGAAAAGGCAAGGCCTCCTGCCTAGGAGCCTCCTAACTACTCCTGGTCGTCAGCGGCCCTCACATAGTAGTAGGCACCCTCGGGTTAGTAGTAGTAGTCATCAGTCGTGTCATCTGGCTCCTGGGATCCGTCATCTGGTCGCAACAATCAGGTATGGGGGAAAAGAGGTAGCAAAGCAACCATGAGTACTCATCCAAAGTACTCGCAAGACTTACATCAGATCTAAACTAAGTATACATGTGTATCAAAGGAATGGGTTGTATCTGTGGACTAAATAGCAGACTGCCAGAAGAGAAGGAGAAAGCCTAGCCCATCGAAGATTATCATCTTCAAGCAGGTCCAAGCATCTTACAACATTCAGAAGAGTATAGAATAACAGTTTATATTTAGCAAACATGTTGTAACATTAGCACCCAGAGATCACTTCCTCGACTCCCTGCGAGGAAATAATCCTAGAGCCATCATATACATTACATGCCTCAGCATCTAGTATCCAGTTCTAGTTGTATCGATCGGGATACAACTCCGAGCGTCCGTTATCATGGAGACGGCTATTCGAATAGATAGAATACTTCCCTGCAGGGGTGCACCAACTTGCCCAACACACTCGATCAACTCCGGCCGGACACACCATCAGGTCATGACCAGCCTCAGCCGATCAACACACCACAGTCCTACCTAGGATCAATAGAGAGGCCAGCATGCCGGTCTACATCCCGAATGTGAAGGGGTCATGGGCCATCGGCCTTTGCAATCCTCCACGTTGCATACGTGGCTGGTGAGCAGACCTAGCCTCCCTTATACAAGGCGAGGCGTTCCAGTCCAACCCGGCGCGTGCCGCTCCATCACTGACGTCCGTTGAGCTTTTGGTTGATACATACGACGTAGAGTGCCCATACTTATTCCCACGTGGTCGTTAGTGCGAAAAAGGCTAGAGGCCTACTCGGATCAAATATCCAAATCGTTAATGTCTTGATAATATGGTAATGATCAGTGATCCATGATATGTGGTCCCGTTGCCCCGTCTCACGGACTTGCGGCAAGGGCTAAGAATGTCGGGCCACGCCGCGTGGATAACTTGCGGGTATCCTCCAGATCAACCCGACTTCGCATCACTCGCGGGTACCCCTCGGGGCCAACCTGATGTCATCATGGCTCTGTGGTAAAGTCAAAGTAACCGTGTGTCTGAAACATCAAGGGGGAAACCTGAGGAATCACCCTCGATGGATTCCCACTCGATGTAACCATCAAGGTGGACTTGGAGGAATCACCCTCGCTGGTCCACACTTTAGGGGTTGCACGACAGAGTCATTATCAGGAGTGGTCAAGGAGGAATCACCCTTCGATGACCACGACCGAATAGCTACACTACAGGGTTAACATCAGAAGTGTTGATGAGGTATCACCCTTGGCGCTCGATAGTAACTCTGCATAGGCGTACAACTAAGGGGGGTGATGTGCGGTGTCGGGGCCTGGACGTAGATCATGTTGATCGAGTCATCGAACATAAAGCAAGGGCAACTGGAAAAAGGTGGGGGTCACTGATGAATCTCTAACCAACCTATAGTAAGCAGTTTAGAATAAGCAGGTAAGGTATTAAAGCGGGTAACAAAAATAGGCTATGCATCAGAATAGGAACATACAAGAAGCAGTAGCAGTTCTAATGCAAGCATGAGAGGGAAAGAAATGGGTGATATCAGAATGCTCAAGGGGGGTTTGCTTGCCTGGAAGCTCTGTTGAGAAGGAAGAATGGTCGTCGGTGACGTAGTCGATCATAGGGGGATCATCGGTCTCGGGGTCTATCGGAGAGAAGAGGGGGAATAAACAATAAATATAAAGCAAACAAAGCATCATAAAGCATAACATGGTAATACGTGGTCTTAGGGGTGAACTATCGCAGTGCTAGACGTTGCAGACGGAGAGGGAAAACATCCGGAGCGATTTTTCCGGCGTCCGACGTTTTTCGAACAAATGAAAAGAGAGGGGACGGTTCCATGTTAAGAATGCTAGGTGCATGTGACAGATGAACAGACCGCGTATTCGGATTCGTTGGATTTTTCTGAGCAACTTTCATATATAAAACTTTTTCATTGGAGTTACAGTTTATTTTCTATTAATTATCAAAGATTTAAAGATTTTAATGAATTTTCTGGAATATTTTTTAATTATTAAATCGAATTATCCAAAACAATGCAAAACCCTTTTTATACACAGCAGCAGCTAGCCTTGGAGTATGATAGGTGGGGCTAGGTCAACTGTTGACTCAGGAGCTAGCAGTTGACTAGTCAAAGGTGAACAATTCTGTGGGGCCTACATGTCATAGTCTCAGCTTTTAATTAGATTTAACTTAAACCTTTTATAAAACCCAGGGGCCCACATGTCATCCACAACCTAAACTAATTAACCCCTAATTAGATCTAACTAATAGGGCCGGCCCCACTAGGCAGTGGCCTAGCCGGCAACATACACACAACACACACACATAGAAACATGGATACACGGCCTATTGGAACTTCGCCCACAGGATCGATCACATCAAATCACGATAAACACGCAGACGCAAAAACTTTTTGCCAAAGGTACGTGTCGTGCCTCTCTTCCTCTTTATTTCTTTTCTTGTTTTCTGTCGATACAAAGTTGCAGGCCCTGTGTATCTATATATACACGTCGGCCAGCCCCAAAGCTAACAATAACCGACTTTGACTCAGCCTAAACTCTTAGACTCCTACTAGTACACGAAGTTGACTCCAATACGTACTACTAATCAACTAAACTACACGGCAGCCTAGTACACCGTATACTACTATGACTCTTCACGTGCTTGCACAACATGCACACGTATCTTAATTAACTAGAACTCATCAATCTAATCAAGATTACTGTTAACAATCTCCTCCTAATCTTGACCTGTCATCTTTCTCGTGCTTCTCCGATCTTGATTTGTTGTAGATCATCCCTTGTCGACTCATCCGCTCACACCACGACAAGTTAAACTGATAGGCTTCATTGATCGCAACAATCTCTCCCGAATTTCAACTGGCGAATTTGCGGACCACCTCAAATATGTCTTGGACTACCCAGCCTTGCTAGTAACCTGTGGAAAACACCACCCGGTGGACTTCACCATCCACCCTAACAAGATACATGCTGACTCCTTGTGGATCACACCACCCTGTGCACTACACCATGCACTCCAGCCTCATGTAGAGACATGGCCTCATTGAAGAGACTCACCTTCACTGGTTTACCGCCCCCACATATTTGAACTTGATCCTCTCGTCGAGACACATAGACGACCTAGATGCGCTTCATCTTCAACGCCTCCTCACAGAGACGAGCACTTGGACATAACGATGACGACGACGACTGACCGATCAACCAAGACATGTTGACTCACACGACTCCTTGACTCATCCGACTCTCCCGGACGACGATCTTGACGACTCTTCCCGGCACCGTACCTTGGCACCACTGCTCACGTCAACGATCTTCTTCCACCGCCTTCCTGACGACAGCCTGCCGTCTCACTCCTTGTCACTCCACCAAACGACGATTGCCCGAACCATCTCATCGCTGCATCACCCAGCGACAACATCGCCCGCCCCGAGGCACTAGTCGGGTCGTGACCCCGGGGCAAGCGCGGCTTCACCTCGACCTAGCTCTGATACCAATTGTTGAAACTTCGCCCACAGGATCGATCACATCAAACCATGATAAACACGCAGACGCAAAAACTTTTTGCCAAAGGCACGTGTCGTGCCTCTCTTCCTCTTTATTTCTTTTCTTGTTTTCTGTCGATACAAAGTTGCAGGCCCTGTGTATCTATATATACATGTCGGCCAGCCCCAAAGCTAACAATAACCGACTTTGACTCAGCCTAAACTCTTAGACTCCTACTAGTACACGAAGTTGACTCCAATACGTACTACTAATCAACTAAACTACACGGCAGCCTAGTACACCATATACTACTATGACTCTTCACGTGCATGCACAACATGCACACGTATCTTAATTAACTAGCACTCATCAATCTAATCAAGATTACTGTTAACACGGCCAAGGCCATGGCCATGGCCGGCGGCAAGGCGGGCAGCAGCAAGGGGCGGCCCAGGCAGGCGCTGCCAGGCGGCGGCGCGTAGGCGCAGCAGGCAGCCGCAGCAGCAGTGCAGGGCTGCAGGCGGGGCCAAGGAGAAGAGCTCCAGGTGCCGCGGTGCTGCGGACGGGAGCCGGCGAGCGGCGGGCACTGCGGCAGCGACAGGCTTCGGTGACTGTAGCAGGGGCGGCGAGCAGCGCAGGGCTCGGTGAAGCGGATAATAGCATGGGGGCGCGGGTGCGGGCATGCGCACACCCGCAAGGGGCGGCCGGCACGCATGCTGGGGGGACGCGGGATAGAGTAAATAGCATAAAACTACTACTTTACAGGCTAGGGTTCCAAAAAACTACCGGTTTTTAATTTTTCTCATATAACTACCAATTGGGTGGTCGGCTGTTTCAGAAAACCCCAAATCATCGTTGTTAAAATTTTAATCAGGTTTATGACAGATCGGGCCCGCACCTAAACGATCCGTCTATTTGACCGTTTGGTTGACCGTTAACTGACATGTGGGTCCCACATGTCAGTGTCTGCAAACTTTTCAAAAATGCCATCAGGTCCTTGTAACTTTTCGAAACGCAATCAGATCCCTGCAAACTTTTGAAAAAAGCAATCGGGTCCTCCCGTGGCCGTGCACCAGCAGCCGGCGTGAGGGTCGCCGGCCAGCAGCCATGGCATCGCCGTGGAGCTCCCTTCCGTTGCGGGCGACGCGTGGAGCTCCATTCCGTCGTGACAGGAACAACGCCGGCAGCTCGCCGGTGACCAGGTTGCGGGCCAGGCGGAAGGAGGCGGCTCGGCCGCAGCGTTCCTCAACGCGAAAGGCGGGGCTTCTCCAGGCGGCCAACGGGTTGGGTCCAGGCGGAGCTCCTTGCCGGCCGCTGCCGCTTCTCCTAGGCGCGGCGCGCGGCTCGCGGCGGCCGGCCCTTGCTCCTGGGCGCGGCGGCTCGCGGCGGCCGACCCTTGCTCCTGGGCGCGGGGCGTGGTGGGGGTGGCCGTGGGTGAGTGATGGATGCTGGAGCTCGGGCCTTTGCCGGGAGGAGGAGACGGGAAGAAGAAATGGTAGGTGGAAGAAGAGACATCTTACACGTGGGTCCCACAATAAGCTAACGGTCAAACAAAACGGTCAACTAACGGATTGTTTAGAAGTGGGCCCGACCTGTCATAAATTGGTTTAAAATGTTAGCAATGCGCGATTTGGGTTTTTTGAAGCAGCCGACCACCCATTTGGTAGTTATCTGAGAAAAATTAAAAACCGATAGTTTTTTGGAACCCTAACCTGTAAAGTAGTAGTTTTATGCTATTTACTCCGCGGGACATGGTCTCGACGCGGTGAGCGCGCAGTCCGGTGAGATCGGCCGCGATGGCATACGCTGTCTACGGTGAGGAATCAAAGGGGGAAGTCCGGGAATCGAAGAAGGAGTTCACCGCGAGCTTGGAGACGTGGCTGGGGAGGTCGGAGGTGGACGAGGCGCGGCAAATCGATGGCGACGTCGTGCGGCTGCAGAATAAGAGGACGAAGACGAAGAGGATGGTGTAGGGCACTCTAGCTCGAACGGGTGGTCGTAGTCGAAGCATCCGAGTGTGGCGGAGCTCCAGGCAAAGTTTCAGCCGGCTAGGAGGGAGGTGGCCGCATGGACGGAGGAGGCTAAAGCGGCGACGCGTCGATTTGTGCGTGAGAGTGTAGAGCGGCGCGAGGAGGAAGCGGGAGAAGGTGGGTGCTAGGGTTCTAGGGAGGGAGAGGGTGCTCGGGATCTTATAGGGCGTCGGAGGGTGGCGGATGGCCGGCACGCCCAGCCTCCTGTACAGAGGAGGGAGATGAGTGGGGAGAGAGGTGGGCTGGGCCACCCATTTGTCAGATGGGCCAATATGCCCAGCAGTTTAGGTCCTCCCCCTTTATTTTCTACTCATTTATTTTCTGTTGTGCATTCATTTATTTATTTTTATAGCTATTCAATTTTGTAAAAAAAAAGGAACTTTGTC
>NC_057800.1:486370385-486462581 GCF_018294505.1 Triticum aestivum
TCAGGGCGGCAGAAATCCCCCCCCCAACTTCAGGTTGGCGACTGGAGTTAGTAAGTTCACCGGTGAATCAAAGCGTGACACTTGGCTTCAGGATTACCGAGTGGTTGTTCAGATCGGTGGTGGAAACGATGAGGTGGCCATGAAACACCTTCCTCTGATGCTTGAAGGGTCAGCTAGGGCTTAGTTGAATCAGTTGGCTCCAGGCAATATATTCAGCTGGGATGAGTTAGCTCGAGTGTTTGTCAGAACGTTTGAGGGCACATGTAAACGACCTGCAGGGTTGAAAGAATTGCAGCATTGTGTGCAAAAACCGAATGAAACTTTGAGAGATTACATCCAAAGGTGGACCACTTTGCATCACACGGTGGAGAATGTGTCTCAGCATCAAGCAGTTTGCGCTTTCATGGAGGGCGTTTGGCACAGAGAGCTTAACCTAAAATTCGGTCGGACAGGAGAAATGTCTCTGACCCGAATGATGGAAATAGCCACTCGGTACTCAAACAGTGAAGAACAAGACCGACTCCGCAGTGGCAAGGGCAAGCCAGTCAGCCAGGACACTGGAGGAGGTAACTCCAATCGGAAGCAGAAGCGCAAAGCGGAACCTACAACTCCTGGGGAGGTTGCGGTCGCAACCCAAGGAAAATTTAAAGGAAAACCTAAAGGGCCATGGACCCCCAAGAAGGTGAAAGATTCAGCCAGGAACGACGTGTTGGATTTGCCATGTCACATTCACATCAAGAAGGATGAAGAGGGTAATCTGATCTATCCCAAGCATACCACTCGACAGTGTCGAGTCCTTATACAGCAGTTACGAGAAAAGCAACCCAGTGAGAAAGAGAAGGAATCTGATAAGGATGAGGACAAGGAAGAGGATGATGAAGGATTTCCCAATGTCAATTCCACTTTGGTGATTTTTGTTGACATCGAAAGCAAAAGTCGACTGAAAGTCATCAACAGGGAAGTAAACATGGTTGCTCCGGCAAGGACGACGTATCTGAAATGGTCAAAGACTCCTATCACATTCGACCAGTCAGACCACCCGCCGCACGTTGCCACCCCTGGGAGGCAAGCGTTGGTGGTCGACCCGGTCATTGGGGGCACCCGATTGACCAAAGTCTTGATGGATGGTGGTAGTGGTTTGAACATTTTGTATGCTGAGACCCTCCGAGGGATGGGCATTCCGATGTCCAAACTCAGCAAGAGCAACATGCGGTTCCACGGAGTTATACCTGGAAAGAAAGCTGATTCACTCGGCCAGATCACTCTTGACGTGGTTTTCGGTGATTCAAGGAATTACCATAAGGAAAAGTTGACATTTGAAGTCGTGGATTTTCACAGTGCTTATCATGATATCCTGGGCAGAACTGCGTATGCCCGTTTCATGGCTCGACCATGTTATGTGTATCTCAAACTCAATATGCCTGGCCCTAGGGGCGTGATTACAGTCACTGGTAATTGGCAGCGAGCAGAAGAGTGCTTCCAAAAGGGCTCGAAGATTGCCGATGAACAGATGGCAGCAATAGAAATGGAAGAATACAAGAAGACGGCAGATCCGAGTGATTTGTTGAGAGATAAGAAGCCTGCTTCAGAGTCTGCATTTAAGTCGTATGGTGAAACAAAGTCAGTTCATATTCACTCGACTGATCCCAATGCTGCTCCAACTCATATATCAACAGCACTCGATAGCAAATAGGAAGAAGCGCTCATCTAGTTCCTCCGTGAGAACTGGGACTTCTTCGCATGGAAACCTTCTGACATGTCAGGTGTGCCCAGAGAACTGGTTGAGCACCGTTTGCGAGTTGACCCAAAAGCAATACCTGTCAAAGAGCACCTCCGACAGTCCACCGTGGAGAAAAGAAAGGCAATTGGCGAGGAAGTGGCTCGGCTTCTGGCAGCTGAGTTCATCTGAGAGATTTACCACTCCGAGTGGCTTGCCAACATCGTGGTGGTTCCCAAGAAAGACAATTCACTCCGTATGTGTATTGACTTCAAGCATATCAATCGGTCCTGGCCGAAAGATCACTTCCCTCTTCCTCGCATCGATCAAATAGTCGACTCGACTGCGGGATGTGAGCGAATGTCCTTTCTGGACGCATACTCTGGGTACCATCAGATCCGACTGTATGGACATGATGAAATAAAAACAGCTTTTATCACCCCATTCGGGTGCTTTTTCTATGTTACCATGCCTTTTGGTCTCAAGAATGCTGGCGCCACATTCATGCGCATGATACAGAAGTGCCTGCTCACTCAAATCAGTCGGAATGTGGAAGCATACATGGATGACATCATGGTTAAGTCGCGTAAAGGTTCCGACCTGCTGACTGACCTCGTTGAAACCTTTGCCAATCTGAGAAGATATGATGTAAAGCTTAACCCATCGAAGTGTACATTCGGAGTTCCAGGTGGAAAATTACTCGGTTTCCTCGTTTCTGAACGAGGTATCGATGCAAACCCAGAGAAAGTTGGCGCCGTACTCCGAATGAAACGCCCTATGCGCATACACGATGTTCAGAAGCTTACTAGTTGTTTGGCCGCTTTGAGTCGGTTCATCTCTCGTCTCGGTGAAAAGGCATTACCTCTTTACCGATTGATGAAGAAATCTGATAAGTTCGAGTGGACTCCTGAAGCTGACGCAACGTTTGCAGAGCTCGAAACCCTGCTTTCCACCCAGCCGGTGCTCGCTGCTCCAATCAGCAAAGAGCCTTTACTACTTTATATTGCAGCCAGTGGACAAGTTGTCAGTACAGTACTAACGATCGAGCGGGAAGAAGAAGGTAAAGCCTACAAGGTTCAACGCCTAGTGTACTATATTTCTGAAGTCTTAACTCCGTCCAAGCAGATATATCCGCATTATCAGAAGCTTGTCTATGGAATTTACTTGACTTCAAAGAAGGTGGCACATTATTTCTTAGATCACTCCATCACAGTCATCAGCGATGCTCCATTGTCATAAATTTTGAACAACAGAGATGCAACTGGTTGAGTGGCAAAGTGGGCGATTGAACTCCTTCTGTTGGATATCAAGTTTGAGGCAAAGAAAGCAATCAAGTCCCAAGCAATAGCAGATTTCCTCGTCGAGTGGATTGAACAGTAGCAACCGACTCAAGTTCAGTCGGAACATTAGACTATGTTCTTTGATGGATCCAAGATGTTGAGTGGTTCTGGCGCTGGAGTTGTTCTAGTATCCCCGCGAGGTGACCAACTCTGTTATGTCCTTCAAAATCACTTTGATTCCTCCAACAATGAAGCTGAGTACGAAGCACTTTCGTATGGGTTGCGAATGGCCATTTCACTCGGCGTCCTTCGCCTAATGGTCTACGGCAACTCAGGTTTGGTGGTCAATCAAGTGACGAAGGAGTGGGACGTCAGAAGCCCAGCTATGGCTGGCTATTGCAATGCAGTGAGAAAGTTAGAAAGGAAGTTTGAAGGGCTAGAGCTTCACTACATTCCCTGATTGAAGAATCAGGCAGCAGATGACCTAGCAAAGATATGGTCCAAGCGGGAGCCCATTCGTAGCAATGTGTTTTTGGAGCATCTTCACACACCACCAGTTCAGGAGGATCCCTTCACAGAAGAGCCCCCACAACCCAAGAGCTCTATTGATCCGACTGAAGTTGAAATCCCAGCCGTGGTCGACTTAATCATGAAAGTTTTGGTCGTCATTCCTGACTGGACAGTGCCGTATATCGCATATATTCTCGGGAAAGAGCTTCCAGAAGATGAAGATGAGGCATGACAGATCATCCGTCAATCCAAAGCCTACACTGTGATAAGTGGTCGATTGTACATGGAGAGTGTGACTGGAGTTGCTCAACGATGCATTACCCCAGAGGAAGGTCGAATGATCCTCAATGATATCCACTCGGGGACCTGTGGTCACCATGCGTCCTCTCGGACAATCGTGGCCAAAGCATACCGAGCAGGTTTTTTCTGGCCATGAGCGAATGAAATGGCAAAAGAAATAGTTGACAAGTGTGAGGGTTGCCAATTCTACTCCAACATGTCTCACAAGCCCGCTTCAGCTTTCAAGACCATTCCACTCATCTGGCCGTTTGCAGTTTGGGGGCTGGATATGGTTGGACCCTTGAGGACTGGCAGAAGTGGTTTCACCCACCTACTTGTTGCAGTCGACAAGTTCACTAAATGGATTGAAGCCAAGCCCATCAAGAACCTCGATTCGGGTACCGTCGTCAGCTTCATCAAGGGGTTAACATTCAGATATGGAGTCCCACACAACATCATCACAGGCAATGGTTCAAACTTTGATTCAGATGAGTGCAGAGCTTTTTGTGCTTCCCAAGGCACTCGGGTCGACTATGCTTCAGTCGCTCACCCACAGTCGAATGGACAAGCAGAAAGAGCAAATGGTTTGATGCTCCAAGGGTTGAAGCCCAGATTAATGCGCGACCTCAAGTATGCGGCTAGTGCTTGGGTAGATGAGTTACCATCCGTACTATGGGGTCTGAGAACAATGCCAAATTGGTCGACTGGCCGGACTCCCTTCTTCATGGTCTATGGAACCGAAGCCGTACTGCCGACTGATTTGCTCCACAATGCCCCGCGAGTAGAGCTTTTCTCAGAGGCGGAAGCAGAACAAGCCCGTCAAGATGTTGTTGATCTTCTGGAAGAGGAAAGAGAGATGGCCCTGATTAGGCCGACCATCTATCAGCAAGACCTTCGTCGGTTCCATGCCAGAAACATCAGGGGTCGAGCATTACAGGAAGGGGACCTGGTTCTCCGAGTGGATCGGCAATGACCGCACAAGCTGGCTCCCGCCTGGGAAGGCCCTTTCATCATCACCAAAGTGCTTCACAACGGAGCATACCACCTGTACGATGTGGAACACAAGAAGGACGAGCCATGCGCTTGGAATGCGGAGCTTCTCCACCATTTTAATACTTAAACAGTCAGACTGTCGAGATGTAATAAGAAGTACCTTTCAGTTTGTTTATCAAATACATGGTTTTACAGTCTCCTAAATGATTGTTATTACTTATACATGTGTACAAAATCCCCCAGTGGGTGGCTTAGCCACGAATCCGATTCGCCTAAGTTTCAAAAACAAAATCCTTTCGAGTGAAGAGCAAGCCTCTCACTCGGAGGCTTAGCTGCGAATCCGATTCGCCTAAGTTTCAAAAATCCTACCAAGTGGAGAGCATTCCTCCCACTCGGAGGCTTAGCTGCAGTCCAGTACTCGCCTAAGTTTCAAAAATCCTACCGAGTGGAGAGCATTCCTCCCACTCGGAGGCTTAGCTGCAGTCCAGTACTCACCTAAGTTTCAAAAATCCCACCGAGTGGAGAACATTCCTCCCACTTGGGGGCTTAGCCGCAGTCCAGTACTCGCCTAAGTCTCAAAAATCCTGCCAAGTGGAGAGCATTCCTCCCACTCGGGGGCTTAGCTGAAGTCCAGTACTCGCCTAAGTTTCAAAAATCCTATTGAGTGGAGAGTATTCCTCCCGCTCGGGGGCTTAGCTGCAGTCCAGTACTCGCCTAAGTTTCAAAAATCCTACCGAGCGGAGAGCATTCCTCCCACTTGGGGGCTTAGCTGCAGTTCTGCACTCGCCTAAGTTTAAAAAATCCTACCGAGTGGAGAGCAATCCTCCCACTCAGGGGCTTAGCTGCAGTCCCGCACTCGCCTAAGTTTAAAAAAATCATACCGAGTGGAGAGCATTCCTCCCACTCGGGGGTTTAGCTGCAGTCCAGTACTCACCTAAGTTTCAAAAATCCTACCGAGTGGAGAGCATTCCTCTCACTCGGGGGCTTAGCTGCAGTCCAGTACTCGCCTAAGTTTCAAAAATCCTACCGAGTGGAGAGGATTCCTCCCACTCGGGGGCTTAGCTGCAGTTCCGCACTTGCCTAAGTTTAAAAAGTCCTACCGAGTGGAGAGCAATCCTCCCACACGGGGCCTTAGCTGCAGTCCTCCACTCGCCTAAGTTTAAAAAATCCTACTGAGTGGAGAACAAACCTCCCACTCGGAGGCTTAGCTGCAGTCCCGTACTCGCCTAAGTTTAAAACACACTCAGAGCTGCGGCACAAATACAATTTCCACTCCATCCTGATCCACAAGGACGACGAGGTGCAGGTCAACTGCGACCTTATCCTCAGAGCTGCGGCACAAATACAATGTCTGCTCCATTGTGATCCGCAAGGACGACAAGGTGCAGGTGGACTGCAACCTTATCCTCAGAGTTGTGACACAAATACAATGTCCGCTCCATCCTGATTCGCAAGGACGGCGAGGTGCAGGTCATGGATGGCACCAAGTGCCCTTGTCCATGGTTCACTCGACTGAGCTGCATCATAGAGTCAATAACAATTCAGACTGAAGAAACAAGTTCCACTCAAGAGTCAAGAGATTCAAAAGCAACCAAGTTCAGATAAATCCTACGAGGTTCCGGACCACAGATTAAAATACTCGGGCATCAGGCCCGAAGGAGTTTAACAGTTACAAAACCACTCGGCATATAGAGGCAAATTTAATCGGGTCATAAAAAGTTTGTTCACTCCGCACGAGGAGGACTGGCAGGCTCGACGAACTCGTCCAGGTTGATTCCATCCGCAATTCGTGTAGCAGCAGCAATGAAGGTCTCCATAAAAGACTGGAAGTCAAGTTTCTTGGTGTTGGCAACCTTGATCGCTGCTAACTTCTCTTCCTTGGCCTCCTTGCAATGGACGCGAACAAGAGACAGAGCTACATCAGCACGGCAGCAAGTAGACGACTTCTTCCATTCCTGCACTCGACCAGGGATCTCATTGAGTCGAGTCATCAAAGACTCAAGGTCATTTGTGAGTGTCTCCCTTGGCCAAAGCACCGTGTCAATTCGTGACATCGCAACCTTCAGGCGAGCGAGGTAGTTTGTAATGCTGGCAAGACGGGATTCCAGTCGGAGCACATTCATGGTAGCTTCATCATTGACAGGGGAATTGATGGGGTCCAAGCTTGTATCGATCCGCCCAGTTTCTTCCTCAAAGTTTTGACAGAATTCTACAAACAAGTCGACGGCTTTATGGTGAATCGACGATAGCTAAACAGTCAGACAAAGAAAATACCTTCGAGCATAAGGAATAACTTCTTGGCGAGTGCCCCCAGATAAGCCTCCAGGTCATTTCTCTTACGAGAAATGCCTTCAATCTTCTCGTTCAAAGCTGCTTTGTCTTTCTTTAGACGGGTCACTTCTCTGTTGGCTTTGGTGAGAGCAGTCTTTAGCTTAGCGTTGTATTCCTCTAGCGCCCTGACTGAAGCCAGCTTCTTATCAGCGAGTCTTGTTTTCTCCTGAGCCTCCTTCTGTGCTACAGCAAGATCAAGGTCCTTCTGTGCCAGAGCTTGCCTCATTTTCTCTGAAAAATATACATATACAACAAACACGCACTCGGTTCAGAGAGAAGAACGAGGAGATGACTTGAGAGACGGTCAAATCAGACAGTCGACAGGTTGTTACCTTCCATACTAGTTGCTTCATCTTTGGCCTTCTACAAGTTCTGCTTGGCCAACTCCAAGTCAAGGTTGAGCAGTCTCTGCTTCCTCGAATTCAGCAAATTTGGAGATGAGCTCATAGGATTTCTGAAGTCGGCAAAAAGATACATCAGTGGACAGAATCAAAGGTTATTCACTTCCGAGTGAAAAGAATTCTAAGACTATTGCAGAATCAAACATTCAATAGTATTCTCGGGGACTACACCCAGTGGGTGCACTTAGCATGCCCCCACCGGTATAGGTTCCACTCGACATAGTCTGCCTAGACCGAGTGGAAAAGGAAAAAACATAAGAAGACCGAAGTTATTTTCAGAGGCAACAGTTATTCTCAGACCCCAAATGACTGCGACCGTGGTCTCGGGGACTACACCTAGTGGGTGCACTCTGCGTGCCCCACTGGTTCAGGTTCCACTCGACATGGCCCGCTCAGACCGAGTGGAGGAACTGAAGAACAAGATATTTTTATCAAGGCCCCCCGCTGAATTACACATTCAACGGTGGCCTCGGGGACTACACCCAGTGGGTGCACTCTGGGTGCCCCCACTAGTCCAAAGCTACAATCGACACAATCTAGTCGACTCAACTGGAAAAATTACTCGACATAAATTGAAACACCTAGTGGCTGTATAGATGCGAAGTGTAGACTAATAGATGGATGCACAAGGAAAAGTTTTCATGTAGCATATCCTAACAGAACAAGCGTCAAGATAGAAGTTCAATCAGAAACCAACTTACCTGGACATTGGCTCGGAGGGCTGCACTGGCATCATAGGCAGCTTGGCTGTTCTCGTGCACCGTCTTCACCCGCTCCATCATCAGGCCTGCTTGGCATGTGGCTTCTGTAGCAGTACTCGCTTGGTCCTCCAGAACATGATGAGTGGCGAAGAACGGAGACGGCGGTTCAATCGCGGCATCCTGACAATCCGAGGCGTGGTGTTGGACAGATAAAATAGGGTCTTGTGCAGTCAACGACAAAGGGCGTTCACTCGACACTGGAACAGCAAAGGTAACAGAAGCCCGGTTCAGGTCTCCGAACTGCTGAATCACTGGTTCCATCGCCGGAATCGACTGGGGCGTCTTGCTAGCTGGTGCCTTCCTTCTCGAAGTCTTGCCCCTCCTTCCCATGGGTCTCTGTGGCACATCTTCGTCGTCATCTGGAAGTTCAATAACATTGGGTGGAGCTGTAAAGCAATCAATTACAATAGTTCAGTCGACCATCAAAATGGCTGATAATGTAAAGACAGGACAACAAGAGTTATACCAGCATTGGAGGTGACTGTGTCTTCCATCTCCTCGTCATCATCATCTTGGTAAAAAGAAGTCCCAGAGGAAACATTGCGAATTTCAGAATTCACTCAGTCAAAACAAGAAAGTGAGTCGACCAAAGTTTGAGTCATGCAAAAACTAAGAGGTCGAGCTCAGTAGTTACCCAGAAGTGACGGGGACAACCACTTTAATCTTGGGCAGGGCCTTCCGAGGCTTTGACGACACGACTTTGGGCTGCTTAGGAGCTTTCTCAGTCGGTACAGGAGAAGATGTCCGAGTGCGCTGTCCAGTCGGAGGAGTTGTTTTGCCACGAACACTTGCTGGATCCTGCCTCTGCTTGGAGCGTCTTTCTATGCAGGATGGAGAGTCGACCTCCTCACCACTGCTCGATTCTTCACTCTCCTTGTCTCCTCCTCCGTCAGAGTGCCAATCGCCCCCGCTCGCCTCTCCCTCCTGCTCCTGGTCTCCGTTGGCCATCGAATACATCTCCGTAAAGATCTGCAAGGAACATAGTCGAGTGGATATCAATCGGTTCTGAAAACAAACACATGTCAGAATAAGAGACACTCGGGAGAAAAGAGTCAGACCTTGTTTGGTTCGGTGGTGTTGTCGAGTGGAGGAACCCTCCTAGACCCCCTGGGGTTTTCTTTGTTGCCAGTAATGCCTTGCAGCCACTGCGCCACCATCTCCTCGTCGACTTCCTCTGGATGGATCCAAGTGTTGTCTTTAATACCGGAATACATCCCCATCGGATGGTCACGAGCTTGGAGTGGCTGGATGCGTCGACTGAGAAATGCTTCTAACAAGTCCATGCCAGTCACACCGTCGCGGACAAGTTGGACCACTCGCTCAACCAACATAGTAACCTCCGCTTTCTCAACTGGAGTCACTCTCAAGGGAGAAGGCTTCTCTACTCGCCCTATGGAAAACAGGGGAAGGCCAGTCGATTGACCTGGGTTCGGTTGGTCCTTACAATAGAACCAAGTCGACTGCCACCCTCTGACAGACTCGGGAAGAATCATGGCAGAGAAATTTATTTGGTTCCTCATCTGGATCCCTAAACCTCCACACATCTGGATCACGTGTGTCCTCTCATCACTCGGATTGGCCTTTTTTACAGACTGAGAACGACAGGTGAAAATGTGTTTGAAGAGACCCCAGTGCGGCCGACAGCCCAAAAAATTCTCACACATAGACACATATGCAACAAGGTATGTGATGGTGTTGGGAGAAAAGTGATGGAGTTGGGCTCCAAAAAAGTTCAGGAAACCCCGGAAGAAAGGATGGGGAGGCAAAGAGAAACCACGGTCGACATGGATCGCAAGAAGGACGCACTCTCCCTCTTGCGGTCACGGCTCGGTCTCGTCCTCTGGAAGACGCCAAGATTCGTGGGCAATCAACCCCCCGTCAACCAGATCCTCCATATCTTCTTGCTAGATCATCGACCGGATCCAGTCGCCCTGAATCCAGCCGGGCGGCAGACCAGATCTCGACGACGACCCGCCCCGGCTCGTCTTCTTCCCCTTCGCTTTTGTCGTCGCCTTCTTCGCATGCTCCAGAGCCGCCGTATTGTCCTTCCCCATTGCGGCAGGTCGAGCTCGGGCTGGGCGGCCGCGCCGAGGGCAGAGGCGGAAGTTGTAGAGAGTAGAGGAAGAAAGGGGAAAATGGGGCGCACAGTGCGAAAACATCGGCTCCGACGCCTTATATGGCCCTAATCCCCGAGTGACTGACTTGTGGACCTGGGCGATCCTGTCAAATCCCGCAACAGGCTCGCGCATGGTACATGGCAAAAAAGGTGGCGCGGGGATCGAGGCGCCCCTGCCTAATCCGCTCTGATTACCACGACCCTCTCCGCCTCGTGCACTTCCCCAAATTTCGAATCCCGCGAGATACGGAAATGGCAGAGCAGTCAATCATACCGGGGATTTTATGCAACATCAGCAGTCGAAGCTTATCAGCAAAGTTCACTCGACAACCTCTGAATGGTTCAAGGCGACTGAAAATGAAATCGAAGTTGTTGGATGGTTCTCCAATCCAAGTAAAATGCTTCCGCAACACGAAAATTGGGTCAGAACCATCTTCAACTCCATTTCCACTCGGACCTAGAACCATCCAGGGGCTAATGACGATGATATGTACCTAGGGTAGGGCAATAGACCTGATCTAAGCACCCCTCCCAAGGACACTGCCCTACAGTCAAAGACAATCAAAGGACAGCAAGTTCTACCGACTGAGATAACCCGAGTGCATGCCCACTGGACTAACAACTCCACTCGGATATCCCAATTCCATTCGACCAGTACATCATCACTCGACCATACAAGAAACCACTCGGAGTATAGAAGATCTAACATCACTCGGGATGGCAACAGTCAGGCATTCACTCCGTAGTATTAATGATCGGTTATATGACTTTATTGCTGGCATTACCAGTAACGCTTCACCTTTATGTACATTGAACTCTTTGTAACGTGGGCTGGCTGGGGTCCTGGCATACTCTATATAAGCCACCCCCTCCACTGAGACAAGGGTTCGCACCCCCTGTAACTTCATGCATAATCCAATCGACCGAGCCTCCGGGCACCGAGACGTAGGGCTGTTACTTCCTCTGCGAAGGGCCTGAACTCGTACATCTTGCATGCACAATCTCACCGTAGCTAGGATCTTTCCTCTACATTATTACCCCCTATTCTACTGTCAGACTTAGAACCACGACACTATCCAAGTTAGTTATGCCATTTTTTAGCTAACTAAAGCATATTTAAGCATTCTATAGAGCTATCTAAGGTTATTATGTCATTTTAGAGCTAATTATGTCATGAATGAACTAGCTAAGATTAGTTTAGGTCGTTATTGAGCTATCGAAGGTAGTTATGCCATTATTTAACTAACTAAAGCATATTAAGTCATTTTATAGAGCTATCTAAGGTTATTATGTCATTTTAGAGCTAAATATGTCATAAATGAACTACCTAAGATTAGTTTAGGTCATTATTTACCTATCCTAGGTAGTTATGCCATTTTTAAACTAACTAAAGCATATTTAGTTATTTTATAGAGCTAGCTAAGGTTACTATGTCATTTTAGAGCTAATTATGTCATAAATGAACTATGCAAGGTAGTTATGCCATTTTTTAACTAACTAAGCATATTAATATAAGTCATTTTGGAAGGGATAAATGCTAGCATGAAGAATGAAATTGCATGAATCATGTAGCAAACCACATACCCAGTTATCTCCGTACTCAAACAGGTTGGAGCTCCCTTGATGGTGTGGCACACCTTCCATTTGGTCGCGCTTATCCTTGGCCCTATGGTGTTCGACTAGCCATTGGGGAGAGCACCACGCATCCACCAACGCCTCCCAGCAGTCCATCTTATCCACACACCATCTTGGGGGCACCTAAGTTAGTCAAGAGAAATTTCAGCGCTACGCCTATGAATCAAATCAAGAAAACTAAGTTCAAGGTATTAAGAATAGGTAATTACCTGCATGTGCTTCTCCTTACTCAGAAACTTGTCGCGACACTTCTTCTTGGCCCTCCTAATACCCTTCGAGGTGTAGTAGTCTCGAACGGCCTGCACCCGAGCCTCGTGCCATAAGTTTTGAAGTAGGCGCTTGCACTCGGTTTCGACAACCATAGACGCAGCCTCCTGCTCTCCCTCTGAAACCCTGTAGAAGGTTTGCAATCAAAAAAGACAACACTGATTAGTACAATCACAAGGTAGTGTTGATTTTTAATTCTGTAAAGGAGAAATTACCCAAAACCGCCGGAACACAATGTTGGCCACCGTCTCGCACAAGACACCGGCGACCATCTCCTCCGACGGGGCCGGGGCAACCGAGTACAACTCCCAGCTCAGTGCTAGTTGTGGAACCTGACCCTCACCGGGCAACATGACCCACCCAGGGAAGTGCTCCCGGCAAAGCACACCAAGGACCTGGTTGGGCCTGCGGATACCACGGGGGTGTACCCAGCCCCTGCAGTATGACAAGGCCAACGCATTAGATATTAATTTGAAGGAACATGAAGGAAAAAGGTTAAAAAATAGTAAATGCACTTACTTCAACCCATTAGGCGCAATCAACCAGCTCTGGTCGGGGGTCGTTGGCACGGGCAGGAGCTTTGTACAGCCACGCTTGTAGACCTTCTTGCCCTTCTCAACCAGCTCGTCGTCGTTGTAGCTATCATCAGAAAAGGTGTCCTCGCTACCATCAGTGGGGACACTACCCCTGGATTCTCGTGGGAAGAAGACTCCGGGACCGGAGTCTTCTGGGATGAAGACTCTGGGACCAAACTTACGTGGGGCGAAGGATCGACGACACGAGTCAGGTGGGGTGAAGGATCGGTGACCCGAGTCTGGTGGGGCGAAGGATCGGCGAGCTGAGGCTCATGGACCGGAGTCCGAGATGGGTCCACGTCAGACAGAGTAGTCCTGTGGTCGGGTGAATCAGCTGGGCGTGGCAGCGAGGAAGGCGTAGGCGCCTTCCTACCTCTACCGCTGCCACGTCCACCTCTAGCAGCCTTCTTCGTCCTCCCCCGACCTCTCCCAGCCGAAGAAGAAGCGCCCGCCGCTGCTTTCTGCATACTGTCTAGCAGCGCTCTCCGGAGTGGTTGGGGTGGAATAATGGAACCACCCCTCCTAGTAGCGCTCGCAGGAGGCTCGGGGCACTCTGGACCCTTGCCCACCGTAACACCCCCAGTGTCAAGCTGCAGTAATCCCCTACTAATGATGCCAAGTCAAAACTGTTACAGTTGCTAATCTCACTTTAATTCAAACAAATTCAAATTCAATTTTAAAAGAAAGTAAAATAAATTATTTCTCCAAACAGTAAAACAAAAATGTTCGCTGGGTTGCAAATATTCACTAACTAAATGTCATGAGTGTTTCAACATCATCTGAGATAGCTACTTTCCCCTGGGAATTAAAGCAGCTCCAAATCAGCATTTTTAAATGCTTTTCCATTTGTGAAAATCCAAGTCAATTCAAACTCCTCCCAAACTTTTTGTGGCAGGTGCCAAATATTGTAATGTGTTTATTTGGCCAAGTCCCACTTTTTTACAGTACCACTTTTGGCATCTCAAATATTGCAAATCATTTTATGTAAAAAAGAAAAGAGCTTTAGAATTAAAACAAAAAGAAAAAAAGGAGAAGAGGGAGAGAGAGACAGAGCAACCTCCCTTCCCTCGTGGGCCTCGTGGCCCAACCGACCCAAACCGGCCAAGCCCACTCCGTTCCCTCTTGACACCCCCCACGCCCCCGAAAACCCTAGCCCAACCACCCCACGATTTCCCACTTCCCTCGATCCCTCTCTCCTCCTCGCTCGGTCTCCCTCCCCCTCGATCTGGATCAGGGGAGCACACACCGCTCGCCCCCAACACCATCGCCGGACCTCCCCGCCTCACGCTGGCGCCCCGCCGCCACGTCGACTCCACCGCCACCTGATCGCCCTTGTTGCCGTTCGTTGGGGCGCCCGCCACCTCGCCGGCGCCGCCTCCCTGCCGAACTGCGTCGACTCATCCCCCTCCTCACCGGACGCCGTCGACGCACGCCGCCCCGCCGCTACACCAATGCCTCAACCTCGCCGTCGTCCCTGTCCTCCTCGATCCCGCTGCCATTCCCCTACACCGTACGTGAGCACCTCCCCCCTCTCCCCGTCTGTGACGCCCGTTCCGGCCACCGCGTCGTCCCGCGCCCGACACCCCCCACGAGCGCCCCGACCGCGGCGCGCACCGCCGCCCCTCACCGCGCCCGACCTTTCCCCTGCTCCGCACCGCCTGCTGCTTTCCTCCGCCGCTCACCTACGCCTGCGCCCCTCGCTGCCCTGCCTCTCCGATGCTACTGCAGCTCGCCGGACCCGTCGCTCGCCTCCGCCCCGCTTCCTGCGCGTCCGCTGCACCGCCGACCTATGCGGCCGTCGCCTCTGTCGCACGCTCGCCGCGCCCGCCATGCTGATCCTCCCCGCTCGCTCTGTGTCGCGTCGAGGAGCCTCCGCCCCTCTCGCCGCGGCTTCATGCGCCCGTCGGCCGCCTCTGGCCGCCCTCCTGTGTTCGGCCGCCGCGACCCTCCCCATGCTCCGGCCGGTCGCAGCCGCCGGAGCTCAACGCCGGCGCGCTGGCGCCCGCGCCCGCCAGCCGCCCCATGTTGCCTAGTCGGGTGCGCCCCGGTGGGCTAGCGCCCATCCGGACTGTACCCGACGCCCGACCCACTATGGCCTTTGGCCAATGACAAGTGGGGCTCAGCCCCAGAACGTTTTTTAAAGGAATTAAAAAATAATTGATAACAATTAATTAATCAAATAATTAACTTAATTAATCCTGTTGATTAATCTAATTAAGCCTAATTAATTAACCTAATCACTTTAATTAAATTAACTAATCTTGTTGAGTTAACTAAGTCAATGACCAGTGGGACCCACACGTCGGCGACCCAGTCAACACCCCTGTTGACTGCTGACGTCATGCTGACGTTAGCAAGCACTATTCTGGTTAATGTTGAATTAAAATAATTAAATAAAACCTAAAAATGTTTTAAATCTTTTAAAATGTAATAAAAAATAAACCGTAATTCGGATGAAAAAACTTTGTACATGAGAGTTGCTCAGAACGACGAGACGAATCCGGATACACAGCTTGTTCATCCGCTGCCCATCCCTAGCATAGCGAACACGCAACTTTTCCCCTCTGGTTCATCTGTCCAAAAACGCGAAACACCGGGGATACTTTCCTGGATGTTTCCCCCCTTCGCCGGTATCACCTCCTACAGTGTTAGGTCACACCCGGCACATCTTATTGCCATGTTATGCTTTGTGGTGCTATGTTTGCTTTATATTTACTGTTCTTCCCCCTCTTCTCTCCGGTAGACCCCGAGACCGATGCTGCCCTTGTGATCGACTACGTCGACGACGACCCCCTCCTTCCCAGAGCAACCAGGCAAGCAAACCCCCCTTGAGCATTCCGATATCGCCCATTTCTTTCCCTCTCATGCTTGCATTAGAACTGCTACTGCTTTCTGTATGATCCTACTCTGATGCATAGCCTGTTGTTGTTACCTGCTTTCATACCTTACCTGCTTGTCCTAAGCTGCTTAGTATAGGTTGGTTAGTGATCCATTAGTGACCCCCACCTTGTCCCAGTTACCTCGCTTTATGTTCGATGACTCGATCAACGTGATCGACGTCCAGGCCCCGACACCGCACATCACCCCCCTAGTTGAACGACTCTACAGACATACCATCGAGTGCCGAGGGTGGAACCTCATAGATCACTCCTAATGAGACCTCTGTAGTGTAGCTAATCGGTCGTGGTCATCGAGGGTGATTTCCTCCTTAACCACTTCCGACACGGCTCTGTCGTGCAACCCCTAGAGTGTGAACCTCGAGGGTGGATCCTCTTACGTTCACCTTGATGACAACATCGAGTGGAATTCACCAGGGGTGATTCCTCGGGTTTTCCCCTTGGTGTTAGACACACAGTTACTATGGTTACTATGACTTTGCACTGAGCCATGTTACTAAGAAGGGTCGGCCCTCAGGGGTACCCGCGCGAGCTTAATAGCGAGTGATGTGGAGTCGGCTTGACCTGGAAGGTGCCCGCGAGATACTTACGAGGCGTGGCCGGGCATTCTTAGCCCTTGCCGCAAGTACTCGAGACGGGGCGACGGGGTCACATCGATCGTGAGTGTCTGCTCGTTACCGCGTGCTCCTAATCCACTATGGTTTGGATATTTGATCCGAGGGGCCTCTGGCCTGATAGCACTAACCATCACGTGGGCATTGTATGGGCGTTATGCGTCATATACATCAGCCAAAGCTTAATAGACGTCAGCAACTAAGCGCGCGCGCCGGGTTGGACTGCGTAAGATCCTGCCTTGTTGAAGGAGGTAGCTAGGTCTACTCACCGGCCGCCCACGCAACATGCAGGATTTCCCAGGGCGATGGCCCATGACCCCTGGGGGCATAGGTTTAGTCCGGTGTGTTGGCCTCTCTATTAAGCCTAGGTCGGGTTGCGGCGTATTGTTTGGCCGAGGCCGGGCATGACCCAGGAAAGTGTGTCCGGCCGGAGTTACTCGAGCATGGTGGGTAAGTTGGTGCACCCCTGCAGGAAAGAAATCATCTATCGATAGCCTGTCCTACGGTAACGGACACTTGGAGTTGTATCCCGATCGATACAACTAGAACTGGATACTTGTGATGAGAACTGGATGGTGATGAGATTTGGAATGTGTTGACACTTGGATAGTATGGCTCTGGGATTGCTTTCTCGCAGGGAGTCGAGAAAGGATCTCTGGCCAAGGTTGATAACATTACTGCTACTTTACTTTATGCTACTCTACTCCCTCCTGTTGCTGCAAGATGGTGGTTTCCAGAAGATGCTAGTCTTCGATAGGCTAGGCTTTCCCCTTCCCTTCTGCCATTCTGCAGTTTAGTCCACAGATACAACCCATTCCTTTGATACAGATGCATACTTAGTTTAGATCCGTTGTAAGTCTTGCGAGTACTTTGGATGAGTACTCACGGTTGCTTTGCTACTTCTTTTCCCCCCATACCCGATTGTTGCGACCAGCTGACGGATCCCAGGAGCCAGACGACGCCACTGATGACTACCACTACCCGGAGGATGCCTACTACTACGTGAAGACCGCAGACAACTAGGAGTAGTTAGGAGGCTCCCAGGCAGTAGGCCTTGCCTTTTCGATCGATGTTGTTTTTGTGCTAGCCTTCTTAAGGCAAAACTTGTTTAACTCATGTCTGTACTCAGATATTGTTGCTTCCACTGACTCTTGTGTTTTTCGAGCTTATGTATTCGAGCCCCCGAGGCCCCTGGCCCCAGAACGTTTTTTAAAAGGAATTAAAATAATAATAATTAATAATAATTAATTAATCAATTAATTAACTTAATTAACTTAATTAATCCTATTAATTAATCTTATTAAGCCTAATTAATTAACCTAAACACTTTAATTAAATTAACTAATCGTGTTTAGTTAACAAAGTCAATGACCAGTGGGACCCACACGTCAGCGACCCAGTCAACAACCCTGTTGACTGCAGACGTCATGCTGGCGTCAGCAAGCACTATTCTGGTTAATGTTGAATTAAAATAATTACATAAATCCTAAAAATGTTTTAAATCTTTTAAAATTTAATATAAAATAAACCGTAACTCGGATGGAAAAACTTTGTACATGAGAGTTGCTTGGAACGACGAGACGAATCCGGATACGCAGCCCGTTCGTCCGCCATGCATCCCTGGCATAGCGAACACACAACTTTCCTCCTCCGGTTCATCTATCCGAAAACGCGAAACACCGGGGATACTTTCCCGGATGTTTCCCCCCTTCGCTGGTATCACCTCCTACCGCGTTAGGTCACACCCGGCACATCTTATTGCCATGTTATGCTTTATGGTGCTATGTTTGCTTTATATTTACTGTTCTTCCCCCTCTTCTCTCCGGTAGAACCCGAGACCGATGCTGCCCTTGTGATCGACTACGTCGACGATGACCCCCTCCTTCCCAGAGCAACCAGGAAAGCAAACCCCCCTTGAGCATTCCGATATCGCCCATTTCTTTCCCTCTCATGCTTGCATTAGAACTGCTACTGCTTTCTGTATGATCGTACTCTGATGCATAGCCTGTTGTTGTTACCTGCTTTCATACCTTACCTGCTTGTCCTAAACTGCTTAGTATAGGTTGGTTAGTGATCAATCAGTGACCCCCACCTTGTCCCAGTTACCTCCGTTTATGTTCGATGACTCAATCAACGTGATCGACGTCCAGGCCCCGACACCGCACATCACCCTCCTAGTTGAACGACTCTGCAGAGTTACCATCGAGTGCCGAGGGTGGAACCTCATACATCACTCCTGATGAGACCTCTGTAGTGTAGCTAATTGGTCATGGTCATCGAGGGTGATTTCCTCCTTAACCACTTCCAATACGGTCTGTCGTGCAACCCCTCAAGTGTGAACCTCGAGGGTGGATCCTCTTACGTTCACCTTGATGACAACATCGAGTGGAATTCATCGGGGGTGATTCCTCGGGTTTTCCCCTTGGTGTTAGACACACAGTTACTATGGTTACTATGACTTTGCACTGAGCCATGTTACTAAGACGGGTCGGCCCTGAGGGGTACCCGCGCGAGCTTAATACCGAGTGATGTGGAGTCGGGTTGACCTGGAAGGTGCCCGCGAGATACTTACGAGGCGTGGCCGGGCATTCTTAGCACTTGCTGCAAGTACTCGAGATGGGGCGACGGGGTCACATCGATCATGAGTCTCTACTCGTTACCGCGTGCTCCTAATCCACTGCGGTTTGGATATTTGATCTGAGGGGCCTCTGGCCTGATAGCACTAACCATCGCGTGGGCATTGTATGGGCGTTCTGCGTCGTATACATCAGTCGAAGCTTAATAGACGTCAGGGACTGAGCAGCGCGCGCCGGGTTGGACTGCGTAAGCTCCTGCCTTGTTGAAGGAGGTAGCTAGGTCTGCTCATCGGCCGCCCATGCAACATGCATGAGTTCCCGGGGCGATGGCCCATGACCCCTGGGGGCTTAGGTTTAGTCCGGCGTGCTAGCCTCTCTATTAAGCCTAGGTCGGGTTGCGGCGTATTGTTTGGCCGAGGCCGGGCATGACCCAGGAAAGTGTGTCCGACCGGAGTTAATCGAGCGTGATGGGTAAGTTGGTGCACCCCTGCAGGGAAGAAAACATCTATCGATAGCTTGTCCTACGGTAACGGACACTTGGAGTTGTATCCCAATCGATACAACTAGAACTGGATACTTGTGATGAGAACTGGATGGTGATGAGATTTGGAATGTGTTGACACTTGGATAGTATGGCTCTGGGATTGCTTTCTCGCAGGGAGTCGAGAAAGGATCTCTGGCCGAGGTTGATAACATTACTGCTACTTTACTTTATGCTACTCTACTCCCTCCTGTTGCTGCAAGATGGTGGTTTCCAAAAGATGCTAGTCTTTGATAGGCTAGGCTTTCCCCTTCCCTTCTGGCATTCTGCAGTTTAGTCCACAGATACAACCCATTCCTTTGATACAGATGCATACTTAGTTAGATCTGATGTAAGTCTTGCAAGTACTTTGGATGAGTACTCACGGTTGCTTTGCTACTTCTTTTTCCCCCCATACCCGATTGTTGCGACCAGGTGACGGATCCCAAGAGCCAGATGATGCCACTGATGACTACTACTACCCGGAGGATGCCTACTACTACGTGAAGACCGCAGACAACTAGGAGTAGTTAGGAGGCTCCCAGGCAGGAGGCCTTGCCTTTTCGATCGATGTTGTTTTTGTGCTAGCCTTCTTAAGGCAAAACTTGTTTAACTCATGTCTGTACTCAGATATTGTTGCTTTCGCTGACTCTTGTGTTTTTTGAGCTTATGTATTCGAGCCCCCGAGGCCCCTGGCTTGTAATATAAAGCTTGTATTATTTTAATTTGTGTCTAGAGTTGTGTTGTGATATCTTCCCGTGAGTCCTTGATCTTGATCGCACACATTTGCGTGTATGATTAGTGTATGATTGAATCGAGGGCATCACAAGTTGGTATCAGAGCCGACTACCTGTAGGTAGCCCCCTTTTCAACTCCTTGGTCGAAGATGAGTCTAGTCACTACAAAAACTTCTACTAACATGGATGTGTGTCTTATGGGCCCACGTCGCCATATGGGTGGTATTAGGATCTTTTATTCCTCGTCTATACTCTAGGAATCTGATCTCTCTTCTATTCGGGTTAAATGGTTTTACTAACTCGAACATTAGGATCTCGTGATCACATCCGCCCGGAGAGCCCCTTATTTCAGATGATTGCCTGCTGCATCAAAAGATTCTGAAGATACTCTATGATATTCTCTTGAGACTTTGTGCATGTTGCCTTTGCAATTCCCTACCACCGAAATATCCTTATGGATAACTACACACACTTGCCAATCTTACATTCTATCCCGTTGATCTTGTTATTACAAGATGCCCTAAACTGCTCTCCTTTTTCCGAGAATCCTTGAGCTTACTGCCTTGCAGTTCCTTGTCATCTGAATACCCCTACGGATAACCTTGTGCACCTATCGAGTATCCGCTCATCCTCAGTTGACTCATGTACTTCACAAAAGTCTTCGTAATACCATTCGTTCTTGTGAAAATCCTCAACAGCCTATTGTTCTTGAATTTCTTGCTTGCTTGCTTGCATTGTGGTTAATACCATAAGTCTGGTAATCTTATTGTCAGCCATTGTCATTATCATTTTGAGTCTGTTGATACAATATGTTGCGAATGCTTGTAATCCTTAATCAGTTCCTAGCATTCATCCTTCTGGCTCAGACGTCACTCCAAACATGAGCTTGTCCTCGTCAAATCAAACCTTGATTGATTGTCGATCTGTATCGATTCAACTCAATTACATTTTGATCAGAGCCTCTGCTTCAGATCTTCTGATTTGAAGATCGTAATTCCTTTGTATTCAAGCTTTGAAATTATTCAAATGTTCTATAATCCGATGCCTTTACATTCTTTCTTCCTCTAATTGAGTACCGATACTCACATCAGCTCCATTTTGGACCGGCAGGCCCATTGCTGGGTTATTATCCGATAGTATCCTTCACTTTCAAAATTCTTGTGAGTTATTCCCATGATACATAATGTCTTTGACAATTTGTATCCTCTGCTTTTGTCAACCATGCTCTACCTTCCGATATTGTGTTATTTAATCTTCAAGTTTGTGGAATAGGTTCCTAAAATGCCCTGATGGGTTGAACTTATGCCTTCCATACTCCGTGTGAACCCGAGAGTTCTCACGAGTCTTACTCTTCTGGTACTTCGCCAGATAAATCCTCTGCACTACGATTTCTTCGAAAACGAGGAGTGAATGAAAGGTTGTGCATTGAAGAAGTGGGAGTCGACCTTGAACCTTTGTGTTCATGCCCATGGACCCGATGTAGAACCTTCATGGAAGTTGCTCGTAAAAATAATTACCCCTTGTTATAAGTTCATCTGGTACCGGTGAATTGATCCTTGGCAACCATGGTTCCGACCATGATCGTTCTTCTTTGGTCCCATTTCTTGGACAAGTTAAATCACTTGTCTTCTGCAGGTCAATACGCCTACCCAACCTCTATTATGACCTACCATCGAGTATTACCCCTGGTATCTCGAGGATATCATGCAATTGCACCAAATCTTATGAACTTTTGATGAACACTACCTTTCCCTTTCATTGTCACTTCATGGGTTCTGGGTTGTTTGCCAACCGAGCACACTGATAAATGAATCGATCCCGCACTCCGATTCAATGAATCTAAGTAAATTTTCGTTGCTTACGAGTTTAAAATACTTCGAGCCATTCCTAGCCTAATCGGCTATATCATTATCATGGTAAATTTTAACTGTGCTACCTGGTCCTTCCCGGAGCACAATTTTCGACGATGTGCTAAGCTTACGTCGATGCCCCTCGTCATATCATTTCACCTTGAATAGAAAGCCTGATTCCGAGATTGTGTCATATTCGTGGTTCCGATAACCTTCCACCTCAAAATCCCTTTGACTTGATGTCATCGCCGATCGATTACATCTTCCTGAAATCTCTCAACAGTTGTGTCGTGCTCGTCAACATTCTGAGCTCTTCCAGAATATCAATCGAATTTGTGATGAGAAATACCATCCTTGACCTTCGATGATTTGAGTTATCATCGATAACCCCCTTGTATTTTTCCGACACATGTTTGATCATGTCTTGGTTATATCTTGGACTCCTTGCAATTCCTGCAATTGTTCCTTGAGTATTTCTTGTGATCTTCAACTCCAACACCTACTTGGAACACCATGTTAATGCTACCTCAAAGCATGGCGGAGGTATTCCGGATATCAACAAGAACATTGGAAGCACATTGTCAAATGTTTCTTGATCTATTATCCAAACACCGTTGTCTGGGTAATGTCATGAATTTTCTTCCCCCTTACCTGAATGGTTTTATACTTCTATCCTGTCATGGATATCATGCTCTACTTGTCCTTGGGAAGGATATACCCCTGAAATATGTGTTTAAATACATTTTCCTTCCCATTGGTTTGTTTAAACCTTATTGTGATCTATATTATATAAGGAGTAATATTTCCCTGCTTATGTAAACACCTCGTTGTATCACTCTGTCAGTAAGACCCTGTTACTATTGTCGATGGCATTCCGGTAGCCACCGATGGATGAGAACTTTGCCTAATGGCCCGCCTCGTTCAACGAGCAGGATAATGGTTCTCTTCGTCCCTCGCCCTTGGTACCAACGTTGTTGCCGACATAACTGACAGGCTACCCTCTGACATGCCTTGCTATCATAACCGTGCAAGATGCCAGCACCCTTCCTACTTTTAACCCACATGGTTGGCTCATAACCCACAGTTCCACAGGATCGGAACCTGACTCTCCTGTATATCTTTGATTCCGAAATATTCTTGCAATTGGCTTCGTATCATGTCACGAGCCACCTTTCGAGGGATGATCTATTCCCGATGCTCGGAACCCCTTTATCACACTCTGTTCAGGTATCAATTTGTCCATTCGCTTGAAACTTCCTATTGTACCTTCAAACTTTGCTCTGGATGTTTAATTAAGTTTCAACTCGAGAGATACTTCTACCTCATTCCCTGAATTGTTCACCAGATAATTAACACTATAAGGGTTAGTTCTCCCGAAGTTACTCTTTTCTTCCCCACTTAAATCTCGGGACGAGATTTCTTGTAGTGGGGGAGATTTGTAACACTCCCAGTGTCAAGCTACAGTAATACCCTACTAATGATGCCAAGTCATCATTGTTACAGTTGCTAATCTCACTTTAATTCAAACAAATTCAAATTCAATTTTAAAAGAAAGTCAAATAAATTATTTCTCCAAACAGTAAAACAAAAATGTTTGCTGGGTTGCAAATATTCACTAACTAAATGTCATGAGTGTTTCAACATCATCTGAGATAGCTACTTTCCCCTGGGAATTAAAGCAGCTCCAAATCAGCATTTTTAAATGCTTTTCCATTTGTGAAAATCCAAGTCAATTCAAACTCCTCCCAAACTTTTTGTGGCAGGTGCCAAATATTGTAATGTGTTTATTTGGCCAAGTCCCACTTTTTTACAGTACCACTTTTGGCATCTCAAATATTGCAAATCATTTTATGTAAAAAAGAAAAGAGCTTTAGAATTAAAACAAAAAGAAAAAAAGGAGAAGAGGGAGAGAGAGACAGAGCAACCTCCCTTCCCTCGTGGGCCTCGTGGCCCAACCGACCCAAACCGGCCAAGCCCACTCCGTTCCCTCTTGACACCCCCCCACGCCCCCGAAAACCCTAGCCCAAACACCCCACGATCCCCCACTTCCCTCGATCCCTCTCTCCTCCTCGCTCGGTTTCCCTCCCCCTCGATTTGGATCAGGGGAGCACACACCACTCGCCCCCAACACCATCGCCGGACCTCCCCGCCTCACGCTGGCGCCCCGCCGCCACATCGACTCCGCCGCCACCGGATCGCCCTTGCTGTCGTTCGTCGGGGCGCCCGCCACCTCGTCAGCGCCGCCTCCCCGCTGAACTGCGTCGACCTCATCCCCCTCCTCGCCGGACACCGTCGACGCGCGTCGCCCCGCCGCTACACCAATGCCTCAACCTCGCCGTCGTCCCTGTCCTCCTCAAGCCCGCTGCCACTCCCCTACACCTCCCGTGAGCACCTTCCCCCTCTCCCTGTCCGTGTCGCCCGTTCCGGCCACCGCAACGTCCCGCGCCCGATGCCCCCCACGAGCGCCCCGGCCGCGGCGCGCACCGCCGCCCCTGACCGCGCCCGACCTTTCCCCTACTCCGCCCGCCTGCTGCTTTCCTCCGCTGCTAACCTACGCCCGCGCCCCTCGCTGCCCCACCTTGCCGATGCTACTGCAGCTTGCCGGACCCGTCGCTCGCCTCCGCCCCGCTTCCTACGCGTCTGCTGCATTGCCGACCTACGCGGCCGTCGCCTTTGCCGCACGCTCGCCGCGCCCGCCACGCTGCTCCTTCCCGCTCGCTCTGTGTCGATGAGGACATGACTACCTTGGACACGACCAAAAATATTGCATACATGCATACTTGTCAGGTGATTTCTAGTGCAAACTATTCAATAATCTATTTAGGTTATCCAGAACAAAAATACTTCACACACTTTTGTGTTTTGTCTAATTGCAGGTGTATGGGATATTTGTACAATTCACATATGAAGATAAGGGAGAAAGAGATGTTTAAGTGCTGTTCAAAAAGTTCTCTCACGTCACTTTTGGGCCAAGAGAAGATAGAGTCCAAGTCTCTCACGTTCTGGATTCAGATTCGGACTGCACAGACATACCTGACTCAAAACGCCAACAACTTTTTCATACGGTCTCCGAATTGGGTGATTCTTTTTTTGTTGGATTCTAGATTTTGTGCTCTTTCCAGCCCAATTAGATTCACCTTCAAATTCGTCCGGAGCGTTGAGATATCGACGAAACAATCAGACGCTGCAGCAAAATCCGAGTCAAACAACAAGTCCAAAGGTGTTGCATCACCTCCACTTGGGCCCATTGGCCTTGTACGACCTAGGGTTGGTTTTAGGATGCCTTGGGACGTTCTCCCACCTCCTTGGCCGCCACCCCTTCCTCCTATATAAGTAGATCCATCTAGTAGCTTTTTCCTTGGGATTTGTTTAGTTAAAAGTTAGCCAACGCAACTTCGTGTACTTCGTTTGTGTCCAACGACCAGACCAAGACCGCTTTCGGATCCCCACCTTTATCAATACTTCATACATATTTGCAATATTCAGATTGCTTTTATCATATTCTTGCTCGTTCTTCGATTGCTTGCAGGAATAGACCTTCGTGGTCAGGTTGATCGTGCACCGGCGTGGTCAATAACCTCTGGAGATTGGTTTAGCGATTGCTAAGACGCAACGTCGTGCATGTTTGTAGTCGGATCGTCAAAGTCGTCTCCACCAAATCGATAGTTACCATCTCATCGAAAGATCGGGACACCCCCGCCTCTATCAAGTGGTATCAGTTTTCAGGTTGCTCGGTGAGAATTTCCAGTTTTCCCTAGATTAGATTTATTTTCTTACCTATTGTCCAAGAAAAAGCCACAAAAAAAAGATAGATCTATTCATCCTTTGTCCAAGCCAGTCTGAGCCTTTGCAATTTTCTTTTCATTGTATGCACTATTGAATTATCGGTTGCATCGTCGTGTCGACTTGCTGGTCTTAGTGTCTAGTTCGTTTAGAGTTTCGAGTTCTGTTCACATTTGTCACGCCACCGCTGCATCGTTATCCCTTCCGCTGTCCACCATCCATCCATCAGTTTCCACCACGTGCTACCCACCGTTCATTGTCATAATCATAGTTGAGATCATTCACATCTTTGCTTGATCCAATCTGCATCTTATCTAGTTTGTTTGGAACGAGAGAGAGAGAAAAAAAAGAAGGAGAAAAAGAAAGACGGAGAAAAAAAGAGAAAAAAAAAGTAAAAAAAAGTCAGAGAAAAGAAAAAGAAAAAAAAGTGTGAGGAAAAAAAAGAGAGGAAAAAAAAGAGAAGAAAAAAAAACAAAATTCGGATCTATCTAGACTCAATCTCGTAGTTGAATTCGGATTGGAATCTGTTTTGTGCACTGTTTAGTAAAACAGGCATAACTTCCTCATACGAACTCCGTTTTGGCTCCACAAGTACTCAAATTAAAGCTAGCGACTAGACGCATCTGAATAGTTGCAAAAGCTAGTTCAATATTTGGCGTCTCAAAATCAGCTTCTAAATAGGTCTTTTTGCCCTCCAAAGTTCGCGCATACACTTTGTTCCAATTTTTCAGGCCAGTTTTAAAATTGACTCCTCATATCAATTCGGAATTGAGTGATTCTTTTTGCATTGGAAAACTTGAGTTAGTAGCAAACTTTTCAAGAGGAAAGTTGAAGAGAGAGTTGTTATATATCCTGCTTGGCAGTTGTTATTCATCATTATCTTTACTGCCGTTGTGATCTTCACTTATATCTTGCTGTCCAGAGCTACTTATCCTTCATTGATGCTAGTTGTGCTATGCCGTGACCTCATTAGTGTTCTAGGCTCGCGTCTCTAGTTCGGTCTAGCCTAGGACCAGCACAGTACCGTCGTTGAGCGTTTATTCAACATTGCATCTTTGAATTGATTATTGCTAATCTTTTGCTACCATATATAGCCAACCCAGCTCCACATATTTCTACACCGTGTATACGTACGTTCCCCTGGCAATCGCTTTACACAATCTTCGGAGTTATTTGACACCGCTGGTTGCCTGTCACCACCTATCGCATGGTAAGAACTTGTAAGATATTGATATTTGCTTTACTGTGAGCACGTTACAACCACATCCTAGTTGTTCATAGGAACATTATTCTCGAATTTTGTTTCTTGTTTCTACTAATCATGACAGGTTCCGGAGAAAGAAGTTCTTGGACGACGAACACATCCTCACCATCACGAGAGTTGGGACAACACACACAAGCACATGGTCAGGTTATCTCTTTACCATCATTTGAGGGTAGATTTAATCCTGCTATTTATCTAGATTGGGAGCTTGAAGTAGAACAAGTTTTTAGTTACCATGACTTTTCTGAACTTGAGCGAGTACGAGCTGCCACTAGAGCATTTACTAGTTTTGCTTCTGTTTGGTGGAGTGTGCATTGTAAGAAAAACATTGATAACCAACCCACAACTTGGAAATATTTGAAACATGTAATGAGACAACAATTTTTCCCTCCTTACTATCGTCGTGAATTGCTTCGCAAATTTGAACAATTTAAACAAGGCAATAACACTGTTCATGCTTACTACCAAGAGTTCAAATCTTATATGCATCATTGTGACATAGAAGAATCTGAGGATGATACAATGAATAGATTTTTTGGTGGTTTGAACCATGATATTCAGGCAAGATTTAGGTATATTCCTCGTTGCATTACTGGTATGTATGTTCGTGCTTGTACCTTTGAGAGACAGTTACAGGAGGATGCATCGGGTGACTACAACAACTACTATTCCAATTCATGCTCACTACCATCGGTTGATTCCTCCACCGTTGCACCTACTAGAGCAGCCACACCTCAGATTGTGAGTGCGACATCATCTCAAGTGTATGGTACATTGTCATTGTCCATACCGACATCAGCTACATCTTTGCGAGAAGGTAATAGTAAAGGTATTGATGATATAACTTCACATGAGAATGATGCATCCCTAATTAACTTAAATACATCATGTGTTGAGTTACCTGTTGATTTGAGCACGCCATCTATTTTAGAGAATCGTGTTACTATCATGAATGAATCATGTGATCAAACAACTGAAATACCAACAATTTTGAGTGCACCCATTGAATTAACTATTGATGCAAAAGAACCAATGTTTAATCATTTTGATATGACCTCTAATCTTGGTGATGATTCTGTGTCCAATGACTTACTGCATGTTTGCTTATTTAAGCATGTTGTAGCATGTAAATTTGATGCAAGTAAGGTTTATTCACCAATGTTGGGATGGTTTATTGTCAATCTTTTGATATGAATAAGAGCTTCACTTATATGTGCAAACTGAGTTGCAATATTTTCATGTCTTCTACTTATGATAATATTTTGGCTTTATATTTTATGATCTATGAAAGTTACTCATGTATACATGTGTCATATGTGCAAAAATCAAGGGAAGTAAAAATGGATGACATATACATATACAACATGTATACTTTGTCTCTTTTGTTAGCCACATTTCAGATTAAGCAACGCCGAGGACGGCTTTGTTTTCAAAAAGGGGAGGATGATGAGGACATGACTACCTTGGACACGACCAAAAATATTGCATACATGCATATTTGTCAGGTGATTTCTAGTGCAAACTATTCAATAATCTATTTAGGTTATCCAGAACAAAAATACTTCACACACTTTTGTGTTTTGTCTAATTGCAGGTGTATGGGATATTTGTACAATTCACATATGAAGATAAGGGAGAAAGAGATGTTTAAGTGCTGTTCAAAAAGTTCTCTCACGTCACTTTTGGGCCAAGAGAAGATAGAGTCCAAGTCTCTCACGTTCTGGATTCAGATTCGGACTGCACAGACATACCTGACTCAAAACGCCAACAACTTTTTCATACGGACTCCGAATTGGGTGATTCTTTTTTTGTTGGATTCTAGATTTTGTGCTCTTTCCAGCCCAATTAGATTCACCTTCAAATTCGTCCGGAGCGTTGAGATATCGACGAAACAATCAGACGCTGCAGCAGAATCCGAGTCAAACAACAAGTCCAAAGGTGTTGCATCACCTCCACTTGGGCCCATTGGCCTTGTACGACCTAGGGTTGGTTTTAGGATGCCTTGGGACGTTCTCCCACCTCCTTGGCCGCCACCCCTTCCTCCTATATAAGTAGATCCATCTAGTAGCTTTTTCCTTGGGATTTGTTTAGTTAAAAGTTAGCCAACGCAACTTCGTGTACTTCGTTTGTGTCCAACGACCAGACCAAGACCGTTTTCGGATCCCCACCTTTATCAATACTTCATACATATTTGCAATATTCAGATTGCTTTTATCATATTCTTGCTCGTTCTTCGATTGCTTGCAGGAATAGACCTTCGTGGTCAGGTTGATCGTGCACCGGCGTGGTCAATAACCTCTGGAGATTGGTTTAGCGATTGCTAAGGCGCAACGTCGTGCATGTTTGTAGTCGGATCGTCAAAGTCGTCTCCACCAAATCGATAGTTACCATCTCATCGAAAGATCGGGACACCCCCGCCTCTATCACGCGTCGAGGAGCCTCCACCCCTCTCGCTGCGGCTTCACGCGCCCGTCGTCCGCCTCTGGCCGCCCTGCTGCGTTCGGTCGACGCGACCCTCCCCATGTTCCGGTCGGTCGCAGCCGCCGGAGCTCAACGCCGGCGCGCTAGCGCCCGCGCCCGCCAGCCACCCCATGTTGCCTAGTCGGGTGCGCCCGCGCGGGCTAGCGCCCATCCAGACTGTACCCGACGCCCGACCCGCTATGGTCTTTGGCCAATGACAAGTGGGGCTCAGCCCCAGAACGTTTTTTAAAAGGAATTAAAATAACAATAATTAATAATAATTAATTAATCAATTAATTAACTTAATTAACTTAATTAATCCTATTAATTAATCTTATTAAGCCTAATTAATTAACCTAATCACTTTAATTAAATTAACTAATCGTGTTTAGTTAACAAAGTCAATGACCAGTGGGACCCACACGTCAGCGACCCAGTCAACAACCCTGTTGACTGCTGACGTCATGCTGGCGTCAGCAAGCACTATTCTGGTTAATGTTGAATTAAAATAATTAAATAAATCCTAAAAATGTTTTAAATCTTTTAAAATTTAATATAAAATAAACCGTAACTCGGATGGAAAAACTTTGTACATGAGAGTTGCTTGGAACGACGAGACGAATCCGGATACGCAGCCCGTTCGTCCGCCATGCATCCCTGGCATAGCGAACACACAACTTTCCTCCTCCGGTTCATCCCTGGCATAGCGAACACACAACTTTCCTCCTCCTACTGCAGAGTTACCATCGAGTGCCGAGGGTGGAACCTCATACATCACTCCTGATGAGACCTCTGTAGTGTAGCTAATCGGTCATGGTCATCGAGGGTGATTTCCTCCTTAACCACTTCCAATACGGCTCTGTCGTGCAACCCCTCAAGTGTGAACCTCGAGGGTGGATCCTCTTACGTTCACCTTGATGACAACATCGAGTGGAATTCACCGGGGGTGATTCCTCGGGTTTTGCCCTTGGTGTTAGACACACAGTTACTATGGTTACTATGACTTTGCACTGAGCCATGTTACTAAGACGGGTCGGCCCTGAGGGGTACCCGCGCGAGCTTAATACCGAGTAATGTGGAGTCAGGTTGACCTGGAAGGTGCCTGCGAGATACTTACGAGGCGTGGCCGGGCATTCTTAGCACTTGCCGCAAGTACTCGAGATGGGGCGACGGGGTCACATCGATCATGAGTCTCTACTCGTTACCGCGTGCTCCTAATCCACTGCGGTTTGGATATTTGATCTGAGGGGCCTCTGGCCTGATAGCACTAACCATCACGTGGGCATTGTATGGGCGTTCTGCGTTGTATACATCAGTCGAAGCTTAATAGACGTCAGCGACTGAGCAGCGCGCGCCGGGTTGGACTGCGTAAGCTCCTGCCTTGTTGAAGGAGGTAGCTAGGTCTGCTCATCGGCCGCCCACGCAACATGCAGGAGTTCCCGGGGCGATGGCCCATGACCCCTGGGGGCTTAGGTTTAGTCCGGCGTGCTAGCCTCTCTATTAAGCCTAGGTCGGGTTGCGGTGTATTGTTTGGCCGAGGCCGGGCATGACCCAGGAAAGTGTGTCCGACTGGAGTTAATCGAGCGTGATGGGTAAGTTGGTGCACCCCTGCAGGGAAGAAAACATCTATCGATAGCTTGTCCTATGGTAACGGACACTTGGAGTTGTATCCCGATCGATACAACTAGAACTGGATACTTGTGATGAGAACTGGATGGTGATGAGATTTGGAATGTGTTGACACTTGGATAGTATGGCTCTGGGATTGCTTTCTCGCAGGGAGTCGAGAAAGGATCTCTGGCCGAGGTTGATAACATTACTGCTACTTTACTTTATGCTACTCTACTCCCTCCTGTTGCTGCAAGATGGTGGTTTCCAAAAGATGCTAGTCTTTGATAGGCTAGGCTTTCCCCTTCCCTTCTGGCATTCTGCAGTTTAGTCCACAGATACAACCCATTCCTTTGATACAGATGCATACTTAGTTAGATCTGATGTAAGTCTTGCGAGTACTTTGGATGAGTACTCACGGTAGCTTTGCTACTTCTTTTTCCCCCCATACCCGATTGTTGCGACCAGGTGACGAATCCCAAGAGCTAGACGATGCCACTGATGACTACTACTACCCGGAGGATGCCTACTACTACGTGAAGACCGCAGACAACTAGGAGTAGTTAGGAGGCTCCCAGGCAGGAGGCCTTGCCTTTTCGATCGATGTTGTTTTTGTGCTAGCCTTCTTAAGGCAAAACTTGTTTAACTCATGTCTGTACTCAGATATTGTTGCTTTCGCTGACTCTTGTGTTTTTTGAGCTTATGTATTCGAGCCCCCGAGGCCCCTGGCTTGTACTATAAAGCTTGTATTATTTTAATTTGTGTCTAGAGTTGTGTTGTGATATCTTCCCGTGAGTCCTTGATCTTGATCGTACACATTTGCGTGTATGATTAGTGTACGATTGAATCGAGGGCGTCACACCCACCATCTAGTCAACACCTGCAATGACAAAAAGTAAACAAAATTAGTACAACATAAAAAATTGAATACCTGACATGAATAATATGTATATAATTTAAGTGTATCATCATGAACATATATAATAAAAAATTGAATACCCCACATTACTAATATTACTCTGAATCGTCTATATATGCTCTGGGATCATTAAATGCATCATCATCATCATCATCAGTATCAGTGACGTGCTCATCATCATCGTCAATAAATGCATCAACATGTGGAAGGCCTCTACGTAATCGTTCAAGCATTGACATGTCATCTGCAGCAGTAACTTCTTATTGTTCCGGCTCTTCTTGTTCCGACTCGGGGGTGAAGTCGGACTCACTATCGTTGTCTACTTCAACATTTTGGGGTGGAGTAGAGCGGTTCTTGAAACGTTTTTTGGAAAGACGTGTTTCTTGGAAGAATTCTCCTTCATCATATGTGTCTTGGTTAATGTGAGGTTCATAATCCTCTTCATTGGGGGGAGGTGGTCTAACACGCGACGACACTTCATAAACTACATCCCAACCACTGAGATTTGGATCACTTTGACAGGCCCACGGTAGATAGAAAACTTGGGTTGCCTGTTGAGCCATAATATAGACATCAGGAACATCCAAATGGGTGATTTGTTTGATTTCGACTAGCCCTATATGTTCATGTGTCCTTCTAGTATCCCTTGGCTGGAACCAATAACATCTGAAGACTACGGCGTTTGTTGGGTTTTCACCATAGAATTGAAGTTCATAAATTGCTTCAACTCTTCCATAATACTCGATATCTCCTTCGCCGATAGCAGAGACACAACAATTTTAGACTTTCGGTCGGCCATAGATAGCTCTTTGCCATACGTACGAAAGCGATACCCGTTGATGTCGTATTTGTCAAATGAACGGACCTTGTAGTCAAAACCATTAGCTACTCGTCTCAATTCAGCATCCATAATCTCTGAATTAGCCTACAAGTTTAATACGAAAGGATTGTTGCATTAGTCGCAAATTAGCCAAAGAAATGAAATGGTCTAATGGAAATTACCGTTCTTTTGAACCAAGAGATGAAACAGGGATATTCGCCTCCTTGCTTTGCTAGAAGCTCATACTCTTTGACGGAATCCTTTTGGATCACCGCTCCATACGAGAATATGGCGAATCGACTACATCAAATATCCAGGAATAAGAGTAGTTCAAAGGAATTAGAAGTCGCGAAACAATGTACCGAGAACTTACTTGATGTACAGCCGCACTTCTGTTAGGTTGTTGAAGAGATACAGCGAAATGGTCCGCCATTCTTCAACATCCAACGATACTGGTTTCCAACCACTGGCTGGTGCGAGATTCCCTTTGAATAGGCTGAGGTTGCATTGACTCTTTTTAGGGTCGTCAGCATTGTACCGAGGCTTCGGATTATGCAAATGATGATTTTTGGCTTCGTAGTGTGTTGTCACGAAGTTTGCCGCCTCCTTAGTGATGAATGCCTCAGCCATCGATGCCTCACATCTACGTTTATTTTTACATTTTGCTCAAAGCGTCTTCTGCATCCTCTCAGTTGAGTAGCACCAACGATTTTACATGCCCCCCCCCCAATCTTGCCTCGGTCGGGAGATGCAAAATCAAGTGTTGCATTGGATTAAAGAAGCTTGGTGGAAAGATCATCTCTAACTTGCATATCAACTCCGGCGCCAACTGTTCCATTTCTTCTAGGAGGCCAGGCGATAGTTCTTTCGCACAAAGAACATGAAAGAAATAGCTCAGCTCTGCCAGTACTAGACATTCATCCTCAGGGATGAAGCCAGGCAACATCATCGGCATTATCCGCTCAATCCAAATGTGCCAATCATGACTTTTTAGACCAAATATTTTCAATTTTTCAAGACTCGCTCCCCTTTTTAGACTTGCTGCATACCCATCGGGGAACATCAACTGCATTTTCACCCACAAAATAATTTCCCTCATAGCTGGCCTTCCAAGATTGAACCATGCCTTTGGCTTCGTCCAGTTCTGCTTTCCTTTCGGTTCTTGCATGTTTTGTAATGGTCTATCACATAGCTCCTGTTGATCGACTCTAGCCTTAGTATTATCCTTTGATTTCCCCTCTATGCCAAACAATGTACCAAAAATGGCTTCGACGATATTCTTTTCAGTGTGCATCACGCCGATTTTGTGTGGGAAAAGGAGGTCTTTGAAGTAAGGCAGATCCCACAAGCATGTCTTGTGAGTCCAGGCATGTTCCTTATTATACCCCTTGAAATACCCTAGACGCTCTGGATCTGGCTCGAGAGCATTTAACTGATCTAGGGTCTGTTGGCCTGTCAACGCAGGTGATGCAGAGTGTTTGACAACTCTACCTTTGATGAAGTTCTTCTTGTCTTTCCTAAACTTATGGCGAGAATCCAGAAATGGTCTATGCAAGTCGAAGCAACTATACTTGTGCCCTGCCGTCAGCCAACGAAACTCAAGAGCTCCCTTGCGTGTGGGGCACGGGAACCTTCCATGCACACACCAGCCAACGAATAGCACATACGCCAGCCAGTCATGTGTCAAGTACATGTACCAAACACGCATTATGAAGTTCTGTTTGCTAAAGGCGTCGTATGTCTTGAACCCATTATCCCAAGCTTCTTGCAATTCGTCCTTAAGCGGATGCATGTACACATTCATATTCTTCCCCGGATAGTTGGGCCCTGAAATTATCAATGTCGGGAAAATGTTCTTTCTTTGAATAATCTGCCCGGGGGAGATTGAGTGGAATGACAAACACGGGCCAACAACTGTATGGGGTTGTCGCCTAACCAAACACACTCAACCCATCTGTGCCGATGGCGACTCGAGGATGCCTTGGATCTGTCGTTTTTTTCCTTATGCAATCCATTGAAGCGCTTCCACGCTTCACCATCCAATGTGTGCACCATCATCACATTCCCATCTGCATCTAGTTCGGCTCTTTTGCCCGTTTTGTGCCATGTCATCTGTCTGGCCGTCTCTTCGACCATGAAAAGACGTTGAAGTCTTGGTACGATTGGCATATACCGAAGAACATTAACGGGTATTTTGGTCTGCGTCTTCTCACCCATACCGTTGTCTACCACAACATACCTAGAAGAATTGCAAATGGGACAATAGTTCAAGTCCTCATACTGAAGCCTAAATAAGACACATCCTTTCTCACAGGCATATATCTTCTCATAGGGCATCTTAAGAGCACCAAGGATTTTGTCTGACTGGTACAGGTTTGCAGGTAGCACATGGCCTTTGGGCAGAAATCGTCCGAATACTGTCATCATCGCATCTTAGCATTCTCTGCCCAAGTTGAATTGAGCCTTCAAAGCTATTATTTGTGAGATGGCATCCAGCTGACAAAGCTCAGTGTGCTCGTGGAGAGGACGTTTTGAGGACTCCAACATTTCAGTGAAGGCCTTTGCAGATTCCTCCATCTCCTCATCCGAGTCCCGAGCATCGTCAAAGTGTTACACCATGTCTTCCATCTCGGTACCATGCTCGTCGGTGTGACGACGAACCACCTCAGCTCTGGCACGTTGGGCAGACTCACCATGAAATGTCTAGACCATGTAATCAGGCGTAAAACCAAACTTCTGTAGGTCTTTACTCATTTCAATATCGTCCCTCTTATTATAGTTGTCGCACCGGAAATAGGGGCACCAGCTAAATTTCTGGCCATTTGCAAATGTGGCTCTAACAAACCCTTTGGTTTTTGTTAACCATTCCTCAGTCCAAACTTTCTGTCTAGTGTAACCGGTGTACATCCATGCACGATCACTCATATTGACTTCCTACTGGACACACAAGAAATATATACATAATTAAGCAAACCATATCCATCAGTTAATGGAGTTTGTCAGTTTTATTACATCCATGCAACCTGCATGCTAATAGGTAAAGATAGGTCCTAATCCCACCCAAGTATGTGTAGATTGGGTTCGTTTTCCCATGCTTTGCGCCGGATCCGACGCAAAATTTCGGCAGCACCTCCCCGCTGTTCTCTTGATACACGTCTCGACAATAAGCAAAGAGGATGTGTACCCGGAGAACAACAGGGAGGCACTGACGAAATTCTGCATCGGATCTGGAGTAGAGCATATGGGAAAACGAACCCAATATACACATACTCGGGCTATCCATGGATAACGTTGGACAATTTGAAAGAATCACAATTATAAATATGCAAATGCATGCATATTTATAGATGTAACCCTTTCGAACGAGAGACGCATAGTGGTTACGCATACTGATGATTGACACCTATAGCTAGCAAGTTTCATCGGCACAAAGACCGAAATAGAGCAAATGTAGGGGGGAGGAGAAGATGTCATTTGTGCTCACCAACGAACGCATGGGGGAGCTCGTCAAACGCACAGGGAGGTCGTCAAACACCACACCCTCATAGCGACGAAACAACTACACATTTGAATACACCCGATCAACACAAATATATATATGATGTTTTGCATAACAAAATTGAAAAATGTACGACCTAACTCATAATTCACAAATATATGACCCCGTCGGGGTCGGGGTGTGGTGTTAGAGTGTCGGGGTCAATCGGGGTGTCGGGGTCGGGGTGTGGTGTCAGGGTGTCGGGGTGTGGTGTCAGGGAGTCGGGGGTCAGGTGTCGGGGGTCGGGGTGTCGATGGTTTGGGTGTCAGGGTGTCGGGGTGTCGGGGTCGGGGTCGGGGTGTCGGTGGTCGGGGTTGGGGTGTGGTGTCAGGGTGTCGGGGTGTCGGGGTCGGGGTGTCGTGTCGGGGTCGGGGTGTCGGGGTCGGGGTCGGGGTGATGGTCGGGGTGTCGTGTCAGGGTGTCGGGGTGTCGGGGTCGGGGTGTCAAGGTGTCGGGGTCGGGGTGTCTTCTTCTTCTTCTTCTTCTTCTTCTTCTTCTTCTTCTTCTTATTCTTCTTCTTTCTTCTCATCCAACTCCTCCTCCACTTCTTCTTCTTGTCCTTTTTTCCTCTTCTTCTTTTCTTCTTCTTCTTCTTTTCTTCTTCTTCTTCCTCTTCTCCTTTTTCCTCCTCTTCTTCTTTTCTTCTTCTTCTTTCCTCTTCTTCTACTTTTTTTCATCTTTCTTCTTCCTCTTCTATTTATCCAAGCCTAGACCTAAACCTAAAAACTCAAAATTAAACCTAAACCTAGCACTAACCTAAAAAAACAGGAAAAACAGAAGAAAAAAAGAGACTAATTACCTGCTACTTGCTCCGGCGAGGTCGGCCGGTGGGGCGGGGCGGCGCAAGGGCCGCGGGGAGGAGTCCGGCAGCGGGGCGGGGTGTCGTAGGGGCCGCGGGGAGGGGTCCGGCATCGGGGCGGGCAGGCGCAGGCCTCTTCGGCGACGGGGTGCAGCGGGGCAGCCTCCGCGGCCTGGCTCTTGTTGGCGTGGGGGCGGGAGGGCTGGACGGCGACGGGGCGGTGCAGGGGCCGTGGGGAGGGGTCCAGCACCGGGGCGGGCCAGTGCAGACCTCTCCAGCGATGGGGCGTGATACGTCTCCAATGTATCTATAATTTTTGATTGATCCATGCTATATTATCTGCTGTTTTGGACTATATTGGGCTTTATTTTCTACTTTTATATTATTTTGGGGACTAACCTATTAACCGAATGCCCAACCCAGAATTGTTGTTTTTTTGCCTATTTCAGTGTTTCGGAGAAACAGAATATCAAACGGAGTCCAAACGGAATAAAATCTTCGGGAACATCATTTTCTCACCGAACGTGATCCAGGAGACTTGGACCCTAGTGCAAGGGATCAAAGAGGAGGTCACGAGGGTGGGCCCCCCTAGGGTGCGCCCCCTGCCTCATGGGCCCCTCGGTGCTCCACCGACGTACTCATTCCTCCTATATATACCTATGTACCCCCAAACGATCAGAACAGGAGCCAAAAACCTAATTCCACCGCCGCAACTTTCTGTATCCACGAGATCCCATCTTGAGGCCTGTTCCGGAGCTCTGCCGGAAGAGGGTCGTCATCACGGAGGGCTTCTACATCATCCTAGCCTCTCCGATGAAGTGTGAGTAGTTTACCTCAGATCTTCGGGTCCATAGTTAGTAGCTAGATGGCTTCTTCTCTGTCTTTGAATCTCAATACAAAGTTCTCCCCCTCTCTTGTGGAGATCTATTCGATGTAATCTTCTTTTTGCAGTGTGTTTGTTGAGATCGATGAATTGTGGGTTTATGATCAAGTCTATCTATGAATAATATTTGAATCTTCTCTGGATTCTTTTATGTATGATTGGTTATCTTTGCAAGTCTCTTTGAATTATCCGTTTGGTTTGGCCAACTAGATTGGTAGTTCTTGCCATGGGAGAAGTGCTTACCTTTGGGTTCGATCTTGCGGTGTCCTTTCCCAGTCACAGAAGGGACAGCAAGGCATGTATTGCATCGTTGCCATCAAGGATAACAAGATGGGGTTTATTTCATATTGCATGAATTTATCTCTCTACATCATGTCATCTTGCTTAAGGCGTTACTCTATTTTTAACTTAATACTCTAGATGCATGCTGGATAGCAGTCGATGAGTGGAGTAATAGTAGTAGATGCAGAATCGTTTCGGTCTACTTGTCACGGACGTGATGCCTATATACATGATCATGCCTAGATATTCTCATAACTATGCTCAATTCTGTCAATTGCTCAACAGTAATTTGTTCACCCATCGTAGAATACTTATGCTCTTGAGAAAAACCACTAGTGAAACCTATGGCCCCCGGGTCTATTCTCATCATATCAATCTCCATCACTTTAATCTTGCTTTGCTTTTTTACTTTGCCTTTTACTTTTACTTTGCATCTTTATATCAAAAATACCAAAAAATATTATATCTATCAGATCTCACTCTCGTAAGTGACCGTGAAGGGATTGACAGCCCCTAATCGCGTTGGTTGCGAGTAGCTATCGTTTTGTGCAGGTACGAGGGACTTGAGCGTAGCCTCCTACTGGATTGATACCTTGGTTCTCAAAAACTAAGGGAAATACTTACGCTACTCTGCTGCATCATCCCTTCCTCTTCGGGGAAAACCAACGCAATCTCAAGACGTAGCAAGAAGGATTTCTGGCGCCGTTGCCGGGGAGTCTACGCAGAAGTCAATATACCAAGTACCCATCACAATCCCTATCTCTCGCATTACATTATTTGCCATTTGTCTCTCATTTTCCTCTCCCCCCAATTCACCCTTGCCGTTTTATTCGCCCTCTCTCTCTATCCTCCCCCTCTGTTTGCCTCTTTTCCCTCGACATGTCAGAACCAAAAAGAGTTGGGGGTTCTCTCCCAAGTTCTAGTGCTTTAGACGATCCTGCTATCTTATCTAAACTCATGAATCGGAATGCTATAGAACAACTTGCCGGAGTTATCAATCAGAACCTTAGTATTTTTGATGAAGATGATTCTGGAATTTTTCGCTATTTACTTGATGAATCCTTGAAAGATGCTTGGAATAGGCTGTTAAGGATCCGGGCTAGCTATGTACCCCAATATCAAATTGAGGTTTACTTAAAAAGCTTTTATGTTGGGCTACCCGCTTCGTTCAAACAAATTTTAGATTCTATTTTCGAGGGGGGGTTTCTTGAAGGGGACTGTCGGTGTCAAAACCGGCGGATCTCGGGTAGGGGGTCCCGAACTGTGTGTCTATGCCGGATGGTAACAGGAGGCAAGGGACACGAAGTTTTACCCAGGTTCGGGCCCTCTCGATGGAGGTAAAACCCTACGTCCTGCTTGTAATATTGATGATATGGGTAGTACAAGAGTAGATCTACCACGAGATCAAAGAGGCTAAACCCTAGAAGCTAGCCTATGGTATGATTGTTGATGTGTATCTTGTCCTACGGACTAAAACCCTCCGGTTTATATAGACACCGGAGAGGGTTAGGGTTACATAGAGTCGGTTACAATGGTAGGAGATCTGAACATCCGTATCGCCAAGCTTGCCTTCCACGCCAAGGAAAGTCCCTTTCGGATACGGGACGGAGTCTTCAATCTTGTATCTTCATAGTCCAGGAGTCCGGCTGAAGGTATAGTTCGGCTATCCGAACACCCCCTAATCCAGGACTCCCTCAGTAGCCCCTGAACCAGGCTTCAATGACGACGAGTCCGGCGCGCAGATTGTCTTCGGCATTGCAAGGCGGGTTCCTCCTCCAAGTACTTTATAGAAGATTTTGAACACAAAGATAGTGTCCTGCTCTGCAAAATAAGTTTTCCACATATTTCCATAGAGAGAATAATATTTACACAAATCTAACCTGCTAACGTATTCCGTAGTGTGACACACCACGACCAAGCTTTTATCCGAGTCGTTTCATTATCCCACCTCAGCGCGTCATGCGAGGCGGTTTCCTTGGCACATCTTGTCAAATTAGAGATCGTGTCCCCTTATTCCGGGATTCTCATCAATACGGGCGTGGGTAACCCAACCGCGCCTTTGATTACGGCGCTTGGAGATAAGCGAGTTTTACCAGGCTGGTGCGGACATGTAGTTGCGTCCACCCATATAAGGGGATAAGGATCCACCTTTTCACCCACGCCTTCTTCCTCCTTTGCCTATCCATTCTTGCGCACTCGAGCTCCAACGCCCAAGTCCGCACTACCACCTCAACCTTCTCCAGTCATGTCCGGAGCGGGAGGCAAGTGGATGGTCTCCTCCGTCACGGAGGGACACATCAAAAAGCTGAGGAAGGCCGGATATCTGGCTAGCGACATCTAGCGCCGGCTTCCCGAAAAGGGGCAGCTCATCCCCACTCCTAGGCCCCATGAGAGGGTGGTATTCCTCCCCCATTTCCTCCGCGGACTGGGCTTCCCTCTGCATCCATTTGTCCGGGGGCTCATGTTCTACTACGGCCTGGATTTCCACGATCTGGCTCCGAACTTCGTCCTCCACATCTCGGCATTTATCGTCGTGTGCGAGGCGTTCCTCCGCATCCGCCCCCATTTCGGCCTATGGCTTAAGACTTTCAACGTCAAGCCAAAGGTGGTGCGCGGCAGCCAGGCGGAGTGCGGAGGTGCCATGGTTGGCAAGATGGCCAACGTCCTGTGGCTCGAGGGCTCCTTTGTGGAGACCCTGAAGGGGTGGCAATCATGGTGGTTTTACGTCACCGAGCCACGCGACGCCGAATGGGTCACACCCCCTAAGTTTCGATCCGGCCCCCCTACGCGGCTCACCTCCTGGAAGGAAACAGGCCTGTCTTGGGGTAAAAAAGGAGAGCTGACCAGACTCCAAACATGCATCCAAACCCTGGTGGACAAGAAGCTCAAGCTTGTCAATGTAGTCCAGGTTATGCTCATCCGTTTGATCCTCCCGTGTCAACGACGGGCCTGCAATCTATGGGAGTTCGACCCGGCGCAGCATCGAACTCTAAACAGGCTCTTCGACATGACGTAAGAAGATGCCTGGAGGATGCTTTTCAAAGGCGCCGAGGCTCCCACATCCGCTACCGAGGATCGCGGATTCAGTACTCAGCATGACGCTCATGCGGTAAGCTGTTTTTGTCCTTTTACAGGGTATCAGTTTTTCATAGTTTGACTCTATGCGGGATCTAAGCTCCCTTATATTTGACAGGATTGGGACGTGACGTCCGGACAGATCAACTGTCCGGCTCCTTTTCCCGAAGGCCCAGCAGACGCTCGCTTGGCGAAGCTGCTGGTTCCGGCACCCTACGTGGTGCCGGAGAAGAAGGCCACGAAAAGGGCCACGGGGACTCGAAAGAGTGCCCGGCACCAGGAGGTGTCGGATTCATCATCCGACGGTCCCGAAGCGCCTTCCTCTTGTGAAGACGAGGATGAAGAAGAAGAGACCTCTCCCCTCCAGCGGGAGGAGAGAAGAAAAGGAAGGCCACCCTCTCTGAGGAGGCCGGAGGGTCCAAGAAGGGGAAAACCCTTCCTCTGGACTACTCCAACGACGCCGACGACAGCGGAGAGGAGTGGCAGCGCAGGGCCAAGCCCCTGGCAAAATCGTAAGTATCCGGATACCGGAGTAATTCATAGTATTTGTTTATTGCACAACTTTCCCTTATGTCGAATATGCTTATGCAGACCACCCAAAGACCGACTCGATGCGTCGTCGAGCGGCTCACTGGACTTGTCGGAGGTGAACTCGCTTCCGACGGCTTCCTCCCCCCGCCCTATGGACGACACCGAGGTGTTGTCCCAACAGGTTCCAAGCAGGGAGGAGGTGGTCCCAGAGGCGCCGCAAGGCGACCTCCCGGACTCCAAGAGTAAAGGGGATGAAACCCCCCAGGGCTCCAAGTCCGGCTCTAGGCCGGACATCGCTCTGGAACCTTCAAGGGTTCCAGAGTCCGGCGGGGGACCTCCTTCCAAGAGGAGCAAGTCCACCATGTCGGCGACCCCCGTCCACCCGGAGGCGCCGGACAATATGTTGGAGGCGCTCCAAGGCGCCTCCATCGACGAGGAGCACCGCGCTATTATGAGTGCGGTGGTCTAGAAGGTTCAGTCCGCCAAGAGCGGACTAACTGAAGCTTGTACTAGCATTTTGACAGGCTTTGAGGTAAGTAAATAATGTGTAAATAATATTACCGCATGGACAGTAGCCCCTGATGCTCTGTTGGGCGTTCGGGAAGAAAAGCCGAATAGAGGATCAAAAAATTCGCAGGAGTCTAACAAAAGGAGTCAATATGCGTGTGCGGGCTTCTCTGCTGGCGTCCGCCGTACTCACTGCGGAAGTGGACACGCTGAAGCAGAGCCTCGAGAAGTCCGAGCAAGAGCTCAGGCGTGCCAAGAAGTAGCTCGAGGAGAAGGAAGGTAAGAAATACCTTGTTTAAATATATATAAAGAGGTGCAATTGCAAAAAATGACAGGATTATCGTGGCTACTGTAGGGGCCACATCTGAGGTGGCGACCCTTAAGCAAGCGCTGCTCGAGGCCGAGAAGAGTGCGGCCGCGGAGCGCACCGAGCAGGATAGGTATGAGGCCGAGGTTGGCAAGGTGCGGCAAGAGCTCCAGGTTCTCATGAAGAAACGTGAGAGTTTGGAGCTTGACTCGAAGACGCGAGCGTCCGAGCTCGCGGCGGCTATTGAAAATGCCAAGTCTGCCAAGGCCGAATCCCAGAAGACCCTCCAGGAGTTGGATGAGGTGAAGAAAATAGCGGAGGGTAAGGCATTCTTTATGCAAAGTAAACACATAAACGTGAGTTACTTGATACTTACCCGAATCCGGAGCTCTCCAGGGGCATTTGCAGATCTTCCCCGGAGTGTATCCGATGCCGCCGCATTCTATCGAGCCGAGGAGGGCAGCTCGACGGAGAAGGTGTTATGGTCTCAGTATGCTGAGGCCGGACACCCCGTGCCCCTGAGCGACCAGCTGAAGCAACTGGTCGAGCTCCACAAGGCGGCCGAACAGGCCATGAAGGGCCTCCTAGTTCGGCTGTGGCCTGGAGAGGCTCTGCCTGGGAGCTATTTCGGGCTGGTGCGGCGGCTGGTGGAGGCCTGTCCAAGGCTCGAAGTCATCAAGCGCTCCGTCTGTATTGAAGGTGCCCGTAGGGCCTTTGCCCGTGCTAAGGTGCACTGGGGCAGGCTGGATGCGGAGAAGCTTGTGAAGGACGGGCCACCAGCGGGGAAAGAGCATCGCAAGCCCGAAAATTACTATAAGGATGTTCTGAAGGGTGCCCGCCTTGTGGCGGATGAATGTACTAGGGATGTAATTTTTGAGTAAAACTCGCTCGTTTTTGTCCTGTGCGCTGAAAACTTGTTCATATGCGCTGAGCAATGCTGCTTGAATTTAAAATATTACCTTCTGTGCGGCTGTTTATCAATACTGAGAGATGGCGAGTCGTCGGCTTCTGCCCTCTTGCCACTAGTGCTGGGGTGTTCGGGGATAAATCTGGGCGCTCTTTTTCCCATGTTTGGGTCGTTCGAGGGAGGCACTCAGCCCAACGAACAAGGCAATCGGACTATAATGCGTGAACACTCTCACTTAGCCATAGAATTCTATAATTTTAAATTTCGGCGAAGCCCCTAGTATTCGGAAGACCGAGTTCGGGGCGCTATCCACGCCTTGGCCGGACAGAGCCGACTCGTCGCCCTAAGCGGCATAAGTCTTTAGGGACTCGAAAAAACCTCTCGAACAGCGACCAGCTCTCGCTTCATCATGACAGTCAGTTTTAGCTTTCTCCACTGAGGTGCTTGGCCCAGCTCAACTGGGGCACAATCGCAGTGGTTCTCCTAGTGCTACCTTAGCCGATATAGCGGAACGTAAGGCACCAAAACATAGGAGCCGGGCAAACCCAACTATTGACCCAAGACATGATTCGGAGCCGATGCATATAATGCTATAAGTTCGGGGTGCCGCACTTGTGAAAGTGTTCGGACTTCTCACACCATATTGAGGGGTGCTAAAAGCCCCTGGCGTATTTTGGCCGTACCAAGTTGTACGGGTGCAACATGTCGTTAAGGAACATTTATTTATAAAAAGATAGTGCAAAAATAGACAAAAGCTATGCATTGTTTATTAAAAATAGCTGCGATCAAAGCAGAACGATACAAGTACTGCGATAAACGAAAAGTTGGACTATTTAACATGTCTGCTCCAGGGGCAAGCTGCGGAATAGTATGCGAAACAGGAATACTGCTCGTGATAGAGACCACCTAGGATTTCCGTAATGCGGCATGGCTTGTCTGCTTCCCTGGTTCTTGCATCGTTTGTGCGGCAATTGAACTGCTGAACAGGCCTTCCGAAGAGTAGAGTCCTGGAAGTAAGAGAAAAGTAAAAAATCGGCAGCCCCTGGTGCGGTTTAAGCCGTGTTTTGGGCGTGTCGTGATGGTGCCCCTCCCCCTATGCCCATGGTATTTCTAGAGCGTAATTATGTACGCGAAGTACTGGCGTCGCCTTTTTGCTGGGGTTGGGGTTGGGGCCGTATTGCTACGCCTGCTCGGAACGTGCCAGGCGGTCTTGTTGTAGGTTACTCCGGGCGCGCTTGACGGTGTTCGGACGTTTAATGGCCGGACTGGAGAACTGCCTGGAGAGGCTGCTTTGTACTTCCGCTGTAAGGGCCGCCGTGTGCTCCTCCGTTCGGAGGGAGCATTCGATGTTTCCATTGACCGTAATTACTCCACGAGGGCCTGGCATCTTGAGCTTAAGGTATGCGTAGTGCGGTACCGCATTGAATTTGGCGAATGTGGTTCGTCCGAGCAGTGCATGATAGCCACTGCGGAATGGGACTATGTCGAAGACCAATTCCTCGCTTCGGAAATTATCCGGGGATCCGAAGACCACTTCAAGTGTGACTGAGCCTGTACAGTTGGCCTCTACACCTGGTATTACGCCTTTAAAGGTCGTTTTGGTGGGCTTAATCCTCGAGGGATCGATGCCCATTTTTCGCACTGTATCCTGGTAAAGCAGGTTCAGGCTGCTGCCGCCGTCCATGAGGACTCTAGTGAGATGAAATCCGTCAATAATTGGGTCTAGAACCAATGCGGCAAATCCGCCATGACGGATGCTAGTGGGATGGTCTCTTCGATCAAAGGTGATCGGGCAGGAGGACCATGGGTTGAACTTTGGGGCGACTGGCTCTACCGCGTATACGTCCCTTAACGCGCGCTTCCGCTCCCTTTTTGGGACGTGGGTGGCGTATATCATGTTCACCGTCCGCACTTGTGGGGGAAAACCCTTCTGTCCATTGTTGTTCGGCGGCCGGGGCTCCTCGTCGTCATCGCTATGCAGCCCCTTGTCTTCATTGTCGGCGCTTAACTTGCCTGCCTGCTTGAACACCCAACAATCCCTGTTGGTGTGATTGGCCGGCTTTTCGGGGGTGCCATGTATTTGGCACAAGCGGTCGAGTATTCGGTCCAAGCTGGACGGGCCCCTAGGATTCCTTTTGAATGGCTTTTTCCGCTGACCGGATTTAGAGCCTCTGAATCCGGCATTAACTGCCGTATCCTCAGCATTGTCGCCGTTAATGCGGCGCTTCTGCTTGTTGCGACGCGACCTGCCACTAATGTCCCTAGTGTCCGAACTACCAGGGTTCTTGGTCATATTGTTGCTACGAGCAAGCCAGCTGTCTTCTCCCGCGCAAAAGCGGGTCATGAGTGTCGTGAGTGCTGCCATAGATTTCGGCTTTTCCTGTCCAAGGTGCCGGGCCAGCCACTCGTCACGGATATTGTGCTTGAAGGCTGCTAGGGCCTCAGCGTCCGGACAGTCGACTATTTGATTTTTCTTTGTTAGGAACCGTGTCCAGAATTGCCTGGCCGATTCCTCTGGCTGCTGAATTACGTGACTTAGGTCATCGGCGTCTGGGGGTCGCACATAAGTGCCCTGGAAATTGTCGAGGAATGCGGCTTCCAGGTCCTCCCAACAACTGATTGATCTTGTTGGCAAGTTGTTGAGCCAATGCCGAGCTAGTCCTTTAAGCTTGAGTGGGAGGTATTTGATGGCGTGAAAATCGTCGCCGCGGGCCATGTGGATATGAAGGAGATAATCCTCGATCCATACCGCAGGGTCTGTTGTGCCATCATATGATTCGATGTTTACGGGTTTGAAACCCTCGGGGATTTGATGATCCATTATTTCGTCTATAAAGCACAGTGGGTGTGCGGCGCCTCTGTACTGGGCGATATCATGACGTAGCTCCAATGAGTTTTGTCTACTGTGTTCGGCCCTGCCGAATTTGTGGCCGGCATGACGGTTACCGTCTCAAGCCGTGGGATGCCCACGCAATCCATAGATCGATCGTGTTTGCCTTGCCTTGTCCTCCAACATGTCTCGTAAGTCCGGCGCATATTCTCGTGCCTTGGTACGGGGTGCGGCTTGACTGGAGGGCCAGGAGGCCTCTCTGTCGCGGCCACAAGGTGGCCATTCGGCCGCATCAAGTGCTTCCTCCTCTAATTGGGGTAGCAACCTGTGCATTAGGTAACTCTTGGAGGGGCGTTCAAGTTTATGCTCTTCGGCCGCAAGGACTTCTGTCCATCTGTCAACCAGCAAATCTTGATCAGCTCGGAGCTGTTGCTGTTTTTTCTTGAGGCTTCTTGCCGTGGCCATAAGCCTGCGTTGGAAACGCTTTTGCTCAACGGGATCCTCTGGCACGACGAATTCGTCGTCGTCGAGGCTTGCCTCGTCTTCGGAGGGAGGCATATAATTATCATCCTCGACCTCTCTGTCTGCCGCTCTCTTATGAGGGCTGGTTTCTCCATCCTCCTGTGCTAAACCTTGCTGGAGGGGGTTTTCTTCGGCACTCTCTGGAGTATTATTTTCTCCCGTGCTGGAATCACCGTTTTTGTGTTGGCGGGATTTTGAGTAGCGCCGCTGACGCCGGCGCTTGGGCTGTTTCTTGGAGGGGTCATCCTCCGCTGTTCCATCGCCCTCTACCTCTTTTGGGGTGTCCACTATGTATATGTCATATGACGAGGTGGCTTTCCAGGGCCTAGTAGGCGCTGGTTCTTCATCATCTCCTTCATCGGCGTCCATACCGTCGATGTCCTCGGAGTCGAAGTCGAGCATGTCGGTTAAGTCGTCGACAGTGGCTACAAAGTGGGTGGTGGGTGGGTTTTGAATTTCTTCATCGTCCGTACCCAAACCTTGCTGACCGTAGTCCGGCCAGGGCTCTCCTGATAAAGAGAGACTTCAGTGACTTCAGGATATCGCCGAAAGGCGAGTGCTGAAAGACGTCCGCGGCCGTGAACTCCATGATCGGCGCCCAATCGGATTCGATCGGCAGGGGCGCGGAGGGTTCGAAGTCCGGAGAAGAATCCGGCTCCATGGAGTCACGAGTCTCGCAGAGTTCGGGGCTGGTGTTCGGCTCAACCGCCGTTGGGATCACAGCCCCCGAGGTGGTGTCCAACCGCCCATCCTCGATCGGCGCGGTTGGCTCCGAACTAAGGGTCGAAGCCGATGCGGGTGCGGCCTCCAGGGCACTGTTCGGCGGTAGAGCTAGATCATGCTTGTCGTGACAGTGCGGCGCGCTCGGCGGTGGTTCAAGTCTGTCGAAGATCAAGTCCCCGCGGATGTCAGTCGTGTAGTTTAAATTTCTGAATCTGACCTGATGGCCAGGGGCGTAGCTTTCGATTTGCTCTAGATGGCCAAGTGAATTGGCCCGCAGTGCGAAGCCACCAAAGACGAAGATCTGTCCGGGGAGGAAGGTCTCACCCTGGACTGCATCGCCATTGATGATTGTAGGAGCCATCGGGCCTGACGGCGACAGCACAGAGGAACTCTCAATGAAAGCACCAATGTCGGTGTCAAAACCGGCAGATCTCGGGTAGGGGGTCCCGAACTGTGCGTCTAGGCCGGATGGTAACAGGAGGCAAGGGACATGAAGTTTTACCCAGGTTCGGGCCCTCTCAATGGAGGTAAAACCCTACGTCCTGCTTGATTAATATTGATCATATGGGTAGTACAAGAGTAGATCTACCACGAGATCAGAGAGGCTAAACCCTAGAAGCTAGCCTATGGTATGATTGTTGATGTGTATCTTGTCCTACGGACTAAAACCCTCCGGTTTATATAGACACCGGAGAGGGTTAGGGTTACATAGAGTCGGTTACAATGGTAGGAGATCTGAACATCCGTATCGCCAAGCTTGCCTTCCATGCCAAGGAAAGTCCCTTCCGGACACGGGACGGAGTCTTCAATCTTGTATCTTCATAGTCCAGGAGTCCAGCTGAAGGTATAGTTCAGCTATCCGAACACCCCCTAATCCAGGACTCCCTCAGGGACCCCATAGATACCTATGAGAAGATGAAAACTATATTTGGGCACCCCATTAATGAGAAAACTGAAATCACATCTCTCTTGCTTTCTTACCAGAACGAATCTATTAAAGAGATAAAGGCTAGCTTAGATACAAACTTCCGTAACATACTTAATCTTTCTTCTACCATTAATGGCCATGTGCTTTATCAAAATAGAAATATTAATTCTATAGATAGCAAGCTTGCTCTTTCCTTTTCTAATACCAAAGATGACAATACCTAGATCTATCCTCGCTTTTATGCCTAGCTAGGGGCGTTAAACGATAGCGCTTGTTGGGAGGAAACCCAATTTTATTTTTATTCCTTGCTTTTTGCTCCTGTTTAGTAATAAATAAATTATCTAGCCTATGTTTTGTTTGTGTTTTTTGTGTTTAATTAGTGTTTGTGCCAAGTAGAACCGTTGGGAAGACTTGGGGAAAGTCTTGTTGAACTTGCTGTAAAAAACAGAAACTTCAGCGCTCACGGGAACTGCTGTCATTTTTATTTGAAGAGTGATATTTAGTTAATTCTTTTTGCAGATGATTAATAGATAAGTGCCTCACGTCCAGAAATTTATTTTAGAATTTTTGGGGTTCCAGATCTTTCCCTAGCTACAGATTACTACAGACTGTTCTGTTTTTGACAGATTCTGTTTTTCGTGTGTTGTTTGCTTATTTTGATGAATCTATGGCTAGTAAAATAGTTTATAATCCATAGAGAAGTTGGAATACAGTAGGTTTAACACCAATATAAATAAAGAATGAGTTCATTACAGTACCTTGAAGTGGTCTTTTGTTTTGTTTCGCTAACGGAGCTCACGAGTTTTCTATTTTGAGTTTTGTGTTGTGAAGTTTTCAAGTTTTGGGTGAATTCTTGTGATGGATTATGGAACAAGGAGTGGCAAGAGCCTAAGATTGGGGATGCCCATGGCACCCCCAAGATAATCCAAGGACACCTGTGGGAGTCCTGGATTAGGGGGTCTCCGGACAGCCGGACTATCTCCATTGGTCGGACTGTTAGACTATGAAGATACAAGATTGAAGACTTTGTCTCGTGTCCGGATGGGACTCTACTTGGCGTGGAAGGCAAGCTAGGCAATACGGATATGGATATATCCTCCTTTGTAACCGACCTTGTGTAACCCTAACCCTCTCTGGTGTCTATATAAACCGGAGGGTTTTAGTTCGTAGGACACAAGAACTACAACATACAATCATACCATAGGCTAGCTTCTAGGGTTTAGCCTCTCTGATCTCATGGTAGATCTACTCTTGTACTACCCATATCATCAATATTAATCAAGCAGGACATAGGTTTTACCTCCATCAAGAGGGCCCGAACCTGGGTAAAACATTGTGTCCCCTGCCTCCTGTTACCATCCGGCCTAGACGCATAGTTCGGGACCTCCTACCCGAGATCCGTCGGTTTTGACACCGACATTGGTGCTTTCATTGAGAGTTCCTCTGTGTCGTCGCCGTTAGGCTTGATGGCTCCTATTATCATCGAGAGCGATGCAGTCCAGGGTGAGACCTTTCTCCCCGGACAGATCTTCGTGTTCGGTGGCTTTACACTGCGGGCCAATTCGCTTGGCCATCTAGAGTAGATCGAAAGTTACGCCCCTGGCCATCAGGTCAGGTTTGGAAGCTTAAACTACACGGCTGATGTCCGCGGAAACTTGATCTTCGACGGATTCGAGCATCTGCCTTGTGCGTCACGCGGTCACGATGAGTACGATTTAGTTCTACCATCGGACAGTGTTCAGGAAATCGCACCGGCAGCCGCTCCGACCCTCAATGCGGAGCCAGTTGCGCCGTCTGCGGACGGGTGGATGAACCCCACCACGGAGGTCTTACCCTCAGCGGCAATCGAGCCGAATATTGACCTTACCTTGCACGAGAGTCGTGTTGATAAACTGCCGGATCCTTCTCCGGCCACGGACTCTGAACCGCCTGCGCCCGTTCCTATCGAATCTGATCGGGCGCTGATCATGGAGTTTACCTCCGTGGATATTTTTCAGCACTCGCCCTCTGGCGACATACTGAACTCATTAAGATCTCTCTCCTTATCAGGAGGATCCTGGCCGAACCATGTCCGGCAGGACTGGGATGCAAACGACGAAGAAATTCACGACCCACCCACCACCCACTTAGTAGCCACTATCGATGACTTAACCGACATGCTCGACTTCGACTCCGAAGAAATTGACGATATGGACGACGATGCGGGAGACGAAGAGGAACCACTGCCTACAGGGCACTGGACGTCCACCTCATCACATGACGTATACATGGTGGACACACCAAAGGAAAACGACGACGAGGAACGGAAGGACGCAACGAAGGCTTGTCCCCTCGAGAAGCAGTCAAAGCGGCGGCGTAAGCGCCGCCCCAAATCCCGCCTCGGCAGAAATAATGATCATACAGACCCAGCATTGGAGCAGGGCGAACCACTGCCGGACCACGACAATACGGAGAATCAAACCGATTCTGTCAAAGATAACAGTCCGGATGACATAACACTGGACAGGCACCCGGAGCAACAGAATGCCCGTCAAAGGCTCGTTGCCACAGTGAGGAGTCTAAAAAAGCAGAAGCAAAGGCTCAAGGCTGCACAGGACACACTCCAAATTAGATGGAGTAAAGTACTCAACACAGCAGCGAAGTATGGTGGTAATCGTCCCACCAAGAGCTACCCGAAACGGAAGTTGCTACCCGAATTTGATGAGGAGGCCCTAGATCCCCCGCAACCAAAAATTAAAATGGCCACCCGGCCGGATAGACGACCTCACGGCCAACATGGAGCGCCAAGCAATGCCGCACATAAGCCAATACGCGATCCACACGAGGGCTTGCATCAAAAGGACAAAGCAACTAAATCCATCTATGGACCACGCAAGCACACTCCAGCATACGATGCAACACACCAAACATCCGAATACCACGACACGCCCAGATACAGGGGTGCCGCACACCCCCTATGATTCACCGATGAGGTGTTGGACCATGAATTTCCAGAGGGATTCAAACCCGTAAACATAGAGGCATACAACAGAACAACAGACCCTAGGGTCTGGATTGAGGACTATATCCTCCACATCCATATGGCTCGAGGAGATGATCTCCACGCCATTAAATATTTACCCCTCAAACTCAAAGGGCCAGCTCGGCACTGGCTTAAAAGCCTCCCCGAAAACTCCATCGGAAGCTGGGAAGAGCTCGAACACGCTTTCCGGGCAAATTTTCAGGGGACTTATGTCCGACCTCCGGACGCGAACGATTTGAGTCATATAACTCAATAGCCCGGAGAGTCAGCTCGAAAGCTCTGGAATAGGTTTATTACTAAAAAGAACCAAATAGTCAACTGTCTGGACTCCGAAGCCTTGGCAGCTTTTAAGCATAGCGTCCGTGACGAATGGCTTGCCAAACACCTCGGCCAAGAAAAGCCAAGAACAATGGCAGCATTAACAAGCCTCATGACCCGCTTTTGCGCGGGTGAGGATAGCTGGCTAGCCAGATGCAGCACCAGCAACCCTAGTACATCCGATTCTAGAGATGGAAACGGGAAATCACGGTGCAACAACAATAACAAACACCGGAATAAAGAAGACAGCACGAAGAGTACGGCAGTAAACGCCGGATTCAAAAGCTCTCGGCCAAGTCAGCAAGAGCCGCCCTTTAAAGGCGCCAGAGACGAACTGTCCGGCCTAAACAAAATTCTGGACCAAGTATGTCAGATCCATAGCACCCCTGGTAAACCCGCTAATCATACCCATAGAGAATGTTGGGTCTTCAAGCAGTCCGGCAAGCTCAACGCCGTACACAAGGGGGAGGATACATCAAGCGAAGACGAGGATGAGCCTCTCAAGCAAGACACTGGGGAACAAAAGAAATTTCCACCAGAAGTCAAAACAGTAAACGTGTTACACGTGATCAAGGGGAGAAACAAAGCGGCACTCCCGGATAAATATGTCCAAGGGCCTATCACCGCGGAGCCCTACCACTGGTCGTTTCAACCGATCACTTTTGACCATCAGGATTACTCAGCAAGTATCCGACGCGTAGGATGGGCTGCCTTGGTATTAGACCCAATAATTGATGGATACCACTTCACACGAGTCCCGATGGACGGTGGCAGCAGTCTAAACCTGATATATCAGGACACAATCCGCAAAATGGGGATAGACCCAACAAAAATTTGCCTCGGCAATACTATAGTTAAAGGAGTAACGCCAGGCCCAGGGGCTCATTGCATGGGCTCCCTGCTACTAGAAGTTATATTCGGCTTCCTCGATAACTTCCGTAGCGAAAATTTAACCTTCCACATTGCTTCGTTCCAAAGTGGTTATCAAGCACTACTTGGACGCGAAGCTTTTGCTCGCTTTAATGCAATACTGCATTACACTTCCCTCACGCTCAAGATGCCCGGTCCACGTGACATCATTACAGTGAATGAAAATATTAAGCGATCTTTGCGCGCCGAAGAGAATGTGACTGCCTTGGCAGCCACACACTAAAAACGGCCTCACCAACTAAAGCATTTGATAGGTCGTCAAGACCACGGACGTGGTTAGACGAGTCCGGCACTGCTATATGTAATTCGTACAGGTTTGATGGCCACACCCCTCTCATAAACACAAGGGGGCTCAATGCATGCAGACAAGTGGCAATTTCTACTCATTTTTAATTATACATGGTTTCTTTAAAAACTACCTTTTTGCACGACAACTTTTTCACCTAAGTTCCTCTCTTTTATAGATGATCATCGTGCTACACCCGTCCAGGATACGGCACAACGGAGACACAGGCGCAGACGTGCAGTAGGGACCCGCTCCAAGGATTCTTTTTAGATTAAGACCCTGCGTAAACCTTTTTTACTGTCTCTTGTTGGTACACATCCCTCGAATTCTCAGTACAATTGAGAAGGATGATGACGTCTTGGCATGTGGCCACGTCAGAATAATGCACGTACCTAGACACAAGGGGCTTCTTACAAAGGGCACTATCTAGGCCCAGTTTATACCATAAAGACCGAATACCTTAGGGAGTGTTCGGCGTCGCGAGTTTGGCCTTATATGCATCAGCTCCAAATCATGTCTTTGGTAAAATGTTGGGTTTTCCCGGCTCCTATGTTTTGGTACCTTACGTTCCGCTCTATCGGCTAAGGTAGCACTGGCAGAACTACTGCGATTGTGCCCCGGGTCATCCGGACGAGCACCTCAGTAGAGAAAGCCGAAAACTGACTGTCATGATATAGCATGAGACTGGTCAACCACTCAATGACCTATCGGAATGTTAGAATTCCTCCGCCTTAACGAAGGGCCGTTTCCCGGCAAGGCATGTACGCACCCCGAATTTGGGAGAGTGCGGAGCCAACAGGGGCTATATGGTAGCCCCACCATCAAACTCCTATGGCTAAGTGAAAGTGTTAAAGCATTATAGTCTGGTTGCCTCATTCGCTGCGCTACCACCTCCTTAATAGGACCAAGACGTTTGGTTAAGTGTGAACATGCATCTTCTGTGAACACCTCCGCATTATATGCGTGGGTGCTGAAGCCGACGACTGCAATCTTTCAGGTTATACACATGTATACATAAACGCCCGCACAGGAGGCATCATATTACTTTTAGGCAAAAGTATAAACACAGCCTCAATAAAATGGCCGCACAGGAGCACCTGACCTGGGCTTTGGGTGTTAGAACTCGAGGCGGGGGAAGGATTCGATTGAGCACGGGAAGGAAAAAGTAAAAGCCTTGTCCCTTTATAAAGAGGGTGAATATCAAGCATCCTCTCTGTAGCCGTTTGGACTTGCCTATAATCGAGGAGTCCTAGACACGGTTGGGTTACCCATGACCGTATTAATGAGAATCCCGTAATTATGGGAACACGATCTCTGCTTTGACAAGACGTGTCAAGAAACCGCCTTGCGTTATGTGCGGAGCTAGTTGAGGAAAAACGGTTCGAGTAAGCACCGGGCCATGGCATGATGTCATGTTGCCAAAACGTGTCAGCAGATTAAAGATTCTTGGAAATATTATTCTCTTACGGTGGTATGTGGAACTTGTTTTGCAGGGTCGGACACTATCCTTATATTCAAAATTCTTCCGTGGTGTATTCGGAGTAGGAACCCGCCTTGCAATGCCGAAGACAATACTGCACGCCGGACTCATCGTCATTGAAAGCCTGGTTCAGGGGCTACTGTGGGAGTCCTGGATTAGGGGGTCTCCGGACAGCCGGACTATCTCCATTGGTCGGACTGTTAGACTATGAAGATACAAGATTGAAGACTTCGTCTCGTGTCCGGATGGGACTCTATTTGGCGTGGAAGGCAAGCTAGGCAATACGGATATGGATATCTCCTCCTTTGTAACCGAACTTGTGTAACCCTAACCCTCTCCGGTGTCTATATAAACCGGAGGGTTTTAGTCCGTAGGAGACAACAACTACAACATACAATCATACCATAGGCTAGCTTCTAGGGTTTAGCCTCTCTGATCTCGTGGTAGATCTACTCTTGTACTACCCATATCATCAATATTAATCAAGCAGGACGTAGGGTTTTACCTCCATCAAGAGGGCCCGAACCTGGGTAAAACATTGTGTCCCCTGCCTCCTGTTACCATCCGGCCTAGACGCACAGTTCGGGACCCCCTACCCGAGATCCGCCGGTTTTGACACCGACAACACCAAAAAGTCAAAGCTTGGGGATGCCCCGGAAGGCATCCCCTCTTTTCGTCCACTTCCATCGGTAATTTACTTGGAGCTATATTTTTATTCACCAACATGATATGTGTTTTGCTTGGAGCGTCTTGTATTATTTGTGTCTTTGTTTGTTAGTATGCCAAAATCATCCTTGTTGTACACAACTTTTGAGAGAGCCATACATGAATTAAAATTTGATAGAATACTCTATATGATTCACTTATATCTTTTGAGCTAAGTAGTTTTGCTCTATGTGCTTCACTTATATCTTTTGAGCTAAGTAGTTTTGCTCTATGTGCTTCACTTATATCTTTTGAGCGTTATAATTTTGCTCTATGTGCTTCACTTAGATCTTTTAGAGCACAGTGGTGGATTTTTTTAAAAGAAACTATTGATCTCTCATGCTTCACTTAAATTATTTTGAGAGTCACTTAATAGCATGGTAATTTTCTTAATAATAATATGCTTGGTATTCAAGATTTGTGAAACTTTCTTTTGAGTGTGTTGAATACTAAGAAAAGATTAAAGCATGATATTGTTTTGAGATATGGAGGTGATAATATTAAAGTCATGCTAGTTGAGTAGTTGTGAATTTAAAGAATACTTGTGTTGAAGTTTGTGATTCCCGTAGCATGCACGTATGGTGAACCGTTATGTGATGAAGTCAGAGCATGATTTATTTATTGATTGTCTTCCTTATGAGTGGCGGTCGGGGATGAGCGATGGTCTTTTCCTACCAATCTATCCCCCTAGGAGCATGCGCGTAGTACTTTGCTTTGATAACTTCTAGATTTTTGCAATAAGTATATGAGTTCTTTATGACTAATGTTGAGTCCATGGATCATACGCACTCTCACCCTTCCACCTTTGCTGGCCTCTCTAATACCGCGCACCTTTTACCGGTATCATACACCTACCATATACCTTCCTCAAAACAGCCACCATACCTACCTATTATGGCATTTCCATAGCCATTCCGAGATATATTGCCATGTAACTTTCCACCATCTAGTTCATCATGACACATTCATCATTGTCATATTGCTTAGAATGATCATGTAGTTGACATAGTATTTGTGGCAAAGCCACCATTCATAAGTTTTCATACTTGTCACTCATGATTCATTGCATATCCCGGTACACCGCCGGAGGCATCCATATAGAGTCATACTTTGTTTTAGTATCGAGTTGTAATCATTGAGTTGTAAATAAATAAAAGTGTGATGATCATCATTCAATAGAGCATTGTCCCAAATAAAAAATAAAAAAAATAAAGGCCAAAGAAAAAAAAGAAGGCCCAAAAAAAGAAAATAAATAAAAAGGGGCAATGCTACTATCCTTTTTCCACACTTGTGCTTCAAAGTAGCACCATGATATAGCAAGTCTCGTATATTGTGCTTCAAAGTAGCACCATGTTCTTCATATAGAGAGTCTCATATGTTGTCACTTGCATATAATAGTGGGAATTTTACATTATAGAACTTGGCTTGTATATTCCAATGATGGGCTTCCTCAAATTGCCCTAGGTCTTCGTGAGCAATCAAGTTGGATGCACACCAACTAGTTTCTTTTGTTGAGCTTTCATACATTTATAGCTCTAGTGCATCCGTTGCATGGCAATCCCTACTCACTCACATTGATATCTATTGATGGGCATCTCCATAGCCCATTGATACGGCTAGTTGATGAGACTATCTTCTCCTTTTTGTCTTCTCCACAACCACCATTCTACTCCACCTATAGTGCTATGTCCATGGCTCACGCTCATGTATTGCGTGAAGATTGAAAAAGTTTTGAAGAAGTTAGAGTATGAAACAATTTCTTGGCTTGTCATCAGGGTTGTGCATGATTTAATACTTTGTGTGGAGAAGATGGAGCATAGCCAGACTATATGATTTTGTAGGGATAACTTTCTTTGGCCATGTTATTTTGAGAAGACATAATTGCTTTGTTAGTATGCTTGAAGTATTATTATTTTTATGTCAATATAAACTTTTGTCTTGAATCTTTCTAATCTGAATATTCATACCACAATTAAGAAGATTTGCATTGAAATTACGCCAAGTAGCACTCCGCATCAAAAATTCTCTTTTTATCATTTACCTACTCGAGGACGAGCAGGAATTAAGCTTGGGGATGCCTGATACGTCTCCAACGTATCTATAATTTTTGATTGCTCCATGCTATATTATCTACTGTTTTGGACTATATTGGGCTTTATTTTCCACTTTTATATTATTTTTGGGACTAACCTATTAACCGGAGGCCCAGCCCAGAATTGCTGTTTTTTGCCTATTTCAATGTTTCGGAGAAACACAATATCAAACGGAGTCCAAACGGAATAAAATCTTCGGGAACGTGCTTTTCTCACCGAACGTGATCCAGGAGACTTGGACCCTACTGCAAGGGATCAAAGAGGAGGTCACAAGGGTGGGGGCGCCCCCCTAGGGCGCGCCCCCTGCCTCGTGGGCCCCTCGGTGCTCCACCGACGTACTCCTTCCTCCTATATATACCTACGTACCCCCAAACGATCAGAACAAGAGCCAAAAACCTAATTCCACCGCCGCAACTTTCTGTATCCACGAGATTCCATCTTGGGGCCTGTTCCGGAGCTCTGCCGGAAGAGGGCCGTCATCACGGAGGGCTTCTACATCATCCTAGCCTCTCCGGTGAAGTGTGAGTAGTTTACCTCAGACCTTCGGGTCCATAGTTAGTAGCTAGATGGCTTCTTCTCTCTCTTTGAATCTCAATACAAAGTTCTCCCCCTCTCTTGTGGAGATCTATTCGATGTAATCTTCTTTTTGCGGCGTGTCTGTTGAGATCGATGAATTGTGGGTTTATGATCAAGTATATCTATGAATAATATTTGAATCTTCTCTGGATTCTTTTATGTATGATTGGTTATCTTTGCAAGTCTCTTCGAATTATCAGTTTGGTTTGGCCAACTAGATTGGTAGTTCTTGCCATGGGAGAAGTGCTTAGCTTTGGGTTCGATCTTACGGTGTCCTTTCCCAGTGACAGAAGGGGCAGCAAGGCACGTATTGCATCGTTGCCATCGAGGATAACAAGATGGGTTTATTTCATATTGCATGAATTTATCTCTCTACATCATGTCATCTTGCTTAAGGCGTTACTCTATTTTTAACTTAATACTCTAGATGCATGCTGGATAGCGGTCGATGAGTGGAGTAATAGTAGTAGATGCAGAATCGTTTCGGTCTACTTGTCACGGACGTGATGCCTATATGCATGATCATGCCTAGATATTCTCATAACTATGCTTAATTCTATCAATTGCTCAACAGTAATTTGTTCACCCACCATAGAATACTTATGCTCTTGAGAGAAGCCACTAGTGAAACCTATGGCCCCGGGGTCTATTCTCATCATATCAATCTCCATCACTTTAATCTTGCTTTGCTTTTTACTTTGCCTTTTACTTTTACTTTGCATCTTTATATCAAAAATACCAAAAATATTATATCTATCAGATCTCACTCTCGTAAGTGACCATGAAGGGATTGACAACCCCTAATCGTGTTGGTTGCGAGTAGCTATCGTTTTGTGCAGGTACGAGGGACTTGAGCGTAGCCTCCTACTGGACTCATACCTTGGTTCTCAAAAACTGAGGGAAATACTTACGCTACTCTGCTACATCATCCCTTCCTCTTCGGGGAAAACCAACGCAAGCTCAAGACATAGCAGGGCGCGACGGGGCGTCCGCCGCGGCCTGGCTCCTGTTGGCGGGGGGTGCGGGAAGGCTGGATGGCGGCGGGGCTGGCCTGCGATAAGGGCTGGGTCCGGGGGTCGGGGCTGGCCGGCGGCAGCGACTGCGGCGGCGGCGACAGGAGGAGAGAGGTGGGTGTGCGGGAGGGAGAGAGAAATACAGAGAGGAGGGACGGCGCTACCCGTTAAGTGGGCCTTCTTTGTCGTCTGCTAGTAGACGGCAAAGAGGGCGACCGTCAAGGCTGGCCCATGTCTCCTCTTTGTCATCCGCTAGCGGACGGCAAAGGAGGAACATTGCCATCTGCTAGTTGTCGGCAAAGTAGTCACCTCTTTGCCGTCCACTAGCAGACGGCAAAGAAGCTGACCTAGACACACCGTGCCATGTGGGGCCCACCTGGCTCTTTGTCAAATGCCTTTTAGCTCTTTGCCGTCAGCTGGCTGACGGCAAAGCAGCAGCTGATGACAAATACCCTTTTTGTCATCAACACTTTCTTTGTTGTCGCTTCCTCAAAGCGGACAGCAAAGTACCTCTTTGATGTCAGCTGGCAGACGGCAAAGAGGTGGCAGACGGCAAAATCCTGGATTCTAGTAGTGTCTTTGAAGTTCTTTGTGTTGGTTGATTAGATGAATCTGAGATTGTGTGATGCATATCGTATAATCATACCCACGGATACTTGAGGTGACATTGGAGTATCTAGGTGACGTTAGGGTTTTGGTTGATTTGTGTCTTAAGGTGTTATTCTAGTATGAACTCTAGGATAGATTGAACGGAAAGAATACCTTCGTGTTATTTTACTATGGACTCTTGAATAGATCGATCGGAAAGGATAACTTTGAGGTGGTTTCGTACCCTACAATAATCTCTTCGTTTGTTCTCCGCTATTAGTGACTTTGGAGTGACTCTTTGTTGCATGTTGAGGGATTGTTATATGATCCAATTATGTTATTATTGTTGAGAGAACTTGCACTAGTGAAAGTATGAACCCTAGGCCTTGTTTCAACGCATTGCAATACCGTTTTCGCTCACTTTTATCATTAGTTACCTTGCTGTTTTTATATTTTCAGATTACAAAAACCTATATCTACCATCCATATTGCACTTGTATCACCATCTCTTTGCCGAACTAGTCCACCTATACAATTTACCATTGGACTCTTTGTTATTTGGTTGCAGGGTTGTTTGAGAGAGACCATCTTCATCCTACGCCTCCCACGGATTGATAAACCTTAGGTCATCCACTTGAGGAAAATTTGCTACTGTCCTACAAACCTCTGCACTTGGAGGCCCAACAACGTCTACAAGAATAAGCTTGTGTAGTAGACATCAAGCTCTTTTCTGGCGCCGTTGCCGGGGAGGTTAGCGCTTGAAGGTATATCTTTAGACCTTGCAATCAAATCTTTTTGTTTCTTGTTTTATCACTAGTTTATACTATAAAAGAAAACTACAAAAAATGGAATTGAGGGTGCCTCATATGCTTCATCTTTTTAATATCTTTTGTGAAAATAAGGATTCTGATAATTGTGCCAAAGTGTTAGAAGAAGAATGCATTAAAATGTTTGTCACTAAATCTTTGGATGATGGGCATGATTGCAATGTTGTTAGTATGAATTCTCTGAATATCCATAGTACTAATGATGATTGCACTAGTCATGATGAAAATGTCTCTTATAAGCATGTCAATTTTTGTGGAGTGCATAGGGTTTGCAAGTACACACCAAATAGGGAAGATAGATTTTGCAAGAGGCATAAGTATTTAGAAACTATACGATTGCAAGAAAGGCTAGATGTTTGTGCTGAAAATTTAAATTTTCTTAGACATCCTTGTGAACTTTGCAATGAACATGGTCATTTAAATATCCAATGCAAATTGTTTCACGGTCGATCGTGTCCAAAAATTGTGATGACTTGATTTCCTTGCACATCATAATGAACTTAGTTTGCTTGTGGGTTATGAAGAAATGAAACATATAACTAAGGATCTTCCAGAATTTGTCCTTGATAAAGTTCTTGATTTTGATCTAGAGGAAATTTATATGTATTGTGCGGTGAATTTCATTGAAAATCCTTATATTGCCAATTACATAAAGACAAGAAAACAAATAGAAGATGAAGAGAATACTAATGAAAGGGAAGAGACTTCCCAATATCCTCCTATTATTTTTTATGATGAATTAGGTAATGAGGAGGATCCTTCTATTCAACCAATCTCATTAATAAGAAGCTTCAAAAAGAGGATTAAACCCACACATAATGTGAAGAATAAAAAGAAAAGAAGCAGAAGCAAAGATAAAAAGTTATCCCTCCCAAATGAGGTTGCTCCTATTACTCATTGTGATGATGATAATTGCTATACTATTGGTGCTATCGATACTATTAATGATGAGAGTGATTATGCTTATGATATGAAAAGACCCAAGCTTGGGGATGCTATGTTTGATGAGAATGACATGTTTGAGAATTTATTTGCTGCAATTAATGTTTGTTCCAAGCTTGGGGATGCTATGTTTCATGAAGATGATATATTTAACCTCCCAAGTTTGGATATGCAAATTTGTTATGATGATAGCATGCCTCCAATTTATGATGATTATAATGATGAAAGTGGGTTTGGAAGAGTGTCAACTTTAGGTAGTAATGATCCCACTATTTTGGAGGGTGTTGAATATTATTGTGACAATTATGAAAGTGGATTTGTAGAGGTCATGACTTTATTTAGTAATGATTCCACTATTTTGGAAGAGGTTTCAATTGATTATGATGAGAACAAAGTTGCTACTTATGATGATTATTGTGATGACACTTATGCTATAAAAAGTAGTGATGATTATATTTATAAAACTTGTCATGATTATGATTATACTTTTTCTAAATATTACTCTTTTAATGTGGAAACCATTTATAGTATTCGGGTTTCTTATGATAGTCCCACTATTCCGAATGAGAAGAATTTTGCTTATGTGGAGAATAGTATTTTTTCTATGCTTGTAGATCATGAAAAGAATGCTTTATGTGATGGTTATATTGTTGAATTCATTCATGATGCTACTGAAAATTATTATGAGGGAGGAATATATGCTTCTAGGAGTTGCAATAATATCAAGTTCCCTCTCTATGTGTTGAAAATCTTGAAGTTATCCTTGTTTTACCTTCCTATGCTAGTTGATTCTTGTTCCCACAAGTTGTTTGCTCACAAAATCCCTATGCATAGTAAGTGGGTTAGGCTTAAATGTTCTAGTTATATTCTTCATGAGGCTCTCTTTATGTTTCAATTCTTATCTTTTATGTGAGCATCATTGAAATCATCATGCCTAGCTAGGGGCGTTAAACGATAGTGCTTGTTGGGAGGCAACCCAATTTTATTTTTGTTCCTGTTTAGTAATAAATAAATCATCTATCCTCTGTTATGATTGTGTTTTTCATGTTTTAATTAGTGTTTGTTCCAAGTAAAGCCTTTAGGGTCTTCTTGGGTGATTGTTATTTGATCTTGCTGTAAAAAACAGAAAGTATGCGCTCACGGGAATAATTTTAATTTTTTACCAGAGAGCGATAAAATACAAATTCCACTTGCAGTAGATTAATAAACAAATTTCCTAGGACTTCCTAATGTCTAAGTCTTTTTGGAGCTACATAAGTATTCCAAACCTACATATTACCACAAACTGTTTTGTTTTTGACAGATTCTGTTTTCTATGTGTTGTTTGCTTATTTTGATGAATCTATGAGTAGTATCGGAGGGTATGAACCATAGAGAAGTTTGAATACATTAGATATTACACCAATATTAATTTAGAATGAGTTCACAACAGTACCAAAAGTGGTGATTTATTTTCTTATACTAACGGAGCTTATGAGTTTTCTATTGAGTTTTGTGTTGTGAAGTTTTCAAGTTTTGGGTAAAGATTCGATGCACTATGGAACAAGGAGTGACAAGAGCATAAGCTTGGGGATTCCCAAGGCACCCCAAGTTAATATTCAAGTACAACCAAGAGCCTAAGCTTGGGGATGCCCCGGATGGCATCCCCTCTTTCGTCTTCGTTCATCGGTAACTTTACTTGGAGCTATATTTTTATTCACCACATGATATGTGTTTTGCTTGGAGCGTCATTTTATTTTCTTTTGTTTTGCTTGCTGTTTGAATAAAATGCCAATATCTGAAATTCTTAAATGTTAGAGAGTCTTCACATAGTTGCATAATTATTCGACTACTCATTGATCTTCACTTATATCTTGTGGAGTAGTTTGTCGTTTGCTCTAGTAGTTCACTTATATCTTTTTAGAGCATGGTGTAGTTTTATTTTGAAGAAATAGATGAACTCTCATGCGTCAATTATATTATTTTGAGTCTTTAGAATAGCATGGTAATTTGCTTTGGTTATGAATTTAGTCCTAATATGATGGGCATCGAAGATGGGTATAATAAAAACTTTCATATAGAGTGCATTGAATACTATGAGAAGTTTGATACTTGATAATTGTTTTGAGATATAAAGGTGGTAATGTTAGAGTCATGCTAGTTGTGTAATTGTGAAATTGAGAAATTCTTGTGTTAAAGTTGGCAAGTCCCGTAGCATGCACGTATGGTAAACGTTGTGTGACAAATTTGAAGCATGGGGTGTTCTTTGAGTGATTTCCTTATGAGTGGCGGTTGGGGACGAGCGATGGACTTTTCCTACCAATCTATCCCTCTAGGGGCATGCGTAGTAATACTTTGCTTCGAGGGCTGACAAAATTTTGCAATAAGTATATGAGTTCTTTATGACTAATGTGAGTCCATGGATTATACGCACTCTTACCTTTCCACAATTTGCTAGCCTATATGGTACCGTGCATTGCCCTTTCTCACCTTGAGAGTTGGTGCAAACTTCGCCGGTGCATCCAAACCCCATGATACGTACGCTCTATCACACATAAGCCTCCTTATATCTTCCTCAAAACAGCCACCATACCTACCTATTATGGCATTTCCATAGCCATTCCGAGATATATTGCCATGCAACTTTCCACCATTCCGTTTATTATGACACACTCCATCATTGTCATATTGCTTTGCATGATCATGAAGTTGACATCGTATTTGTGGCAAAGCCACTTTCATAATTCTTTCATACATGTCGCTCTTGATTCATCGCATATCCCGGTACACCGCCGGAGGCATTCACATAGAGTCATATTTTTGTTCTAGTATCGAGTGGTAACATTGAGTTATGAGTAAATAAAAGTGTGATGATCATCATTACTAGAGCATTGTCCCATGTGAGGAAAGTGAAATAAAAAAAGAGGCCAAAGAAGCCCAACTAATAATTAAAAAAAGAGGCCAAAGAAGCCCAAACAAAAAAAAGGAGAAAAAATGAGAGAAAAAGAGAGAAGGGACAATGTTACTATCCTTTTTCCACAGTTGTGCTTTAAAATAGCACCATGGTCTTCATGATAGAGAGTTTCTTATTTTGTCACTTGCATATACTAGTGGGAATTTTTCATTATAGAACTTGGCTTGTTTATTCCAATGATGGGCTTCCTCAAAATGCCCTAGGTCTTCGTGAGCAAGTAAGTTGGATGCACACCCACTTAGTTTCCTTTGATGAGCTTTCATACACTTACAGCTCTAGTGCATCTGTTGCATGGCAATCCCTACTCCTCGCATTGACACCAATTGATGGGCATCTCCATAGCTCGTTGATTAGCCGCGTCAATGTGAGACTTTCTCCTTTTTGTCTTCTCACATAACCCCCATCATCATATGATATTCCACCTATAGTGCTATATCCATGGCTTGCGCTCATGTATTGCTTAAGTATTTAAAAGACTAAAGCACGTTAAAAAGTATGAACCAATTGCTCGGCTTGTCATCGGGGTTGTGCATGATGGGAGCATTTTGTGTGACGAAAATGAAGCATGGCCAAACTATATGATTTGTAGGGATGAGCTTTCTTCGGCTATGTTATCTTGATAGGACATAATTGCTTGGTTAGTATGCTTGAAGTATTATTGTTTTGTGTCAATATTGAACTTTTATCTTGAATATTTTGGATCTGAACATTCATGCCACAATAAAGAGAATTACATTGAAAATTATGTTAGGGAACATTCCACATCAAAAATTCTGTTTTTATCATTTACCTACTCGAGGACGAGCAGGAATTAAGCTTGGGGATGCTTGATACGCCTCCAACGTATATATATATTTTTATTATTCCATGCTATTATATTATCCATCTAGGATGTTTTATATGCATTTATATGCTATTTTATATGATTTTTAGGACTAACCTATTAACCTAGAGCCTAGTGCCAGTTTCTGTTTTTTCCTTCTTTTTGAGTTTTACAGAAAAGGAATACCAAACGAAGTCCAATGGACGTGCCAATTTTTGATGATTTTTTATGGACCAAAAGAAGACCCCGGAGTAAAAGAGTTGGGCCAGAAGAGTCCCGGGCCATCCACGAGGGTGGGGGCGTGCTCACCCCCCCCCCCCCCCCCGGGGCGTGCCGCCCTATCTCGTGGACCACTCGGGCACCTTCCTGACTTGTTCCCAACGCCAAAAAATCCTATAAATACTGAAACCTCCAGAAAATAACCTAGATCGGGAGTTCCGCCACCGCAAGCCTCTATAGCCACCGAAAACCAATCTAGACCCGTTCTGGCACCCTGTCGGAGGGGGGAATCCCTCTCCGGTGGCCATCTTCATCATCCCGGCGCTCTCCATGACGAGGAGGGAGCAGTAGTTCACCCTCGGGGCTAAGGGTATGTACCAGTAGCTATGTGTTTGATCTCTCTCTCTCTCGTGTTCTTGATTTGGCGCGATCTTTATGTATCACGAGCTTTGCTATTATAGTTGGATCTTATGATGTTTCTCCCCCTCTACTCTCTTGTAATGGATTTAGTTTTCCCTTTGAAGTTATCTTATCGGATTGAGTCTTTCAGGATTTGAGAACACTTGATGTATGTCTTGCATGTGCTTATCTGTGGTGACAATGGGATATTCACGTGATCCACTTGATGTATGTTTTGGTGATCAACTTGCGAGTTCTGTGACCTCGTGAACTTATGCATAGGGGTTGGCACACGTTTTCATCTTGACTCTCCGGTAGAAACTTTGGGGCACTCTTTGAAGTTCTTTGTGTTGGTTGAATAGATGAATCTGAGATTATGTGATGCATATCGTATAATTATACCCACGGATACTTGAGGTGACATTGGAGTATCTAGGTGACATTATGGTTTTGTTTGATTTGTGTCTTAAGGTGTTATTCTAGTATGAACTCTAGGATAGATTGAATGGAAACAATAGCTTCGTGTTATTTTACTACAGACTCTTGAATAGATCAATCAGGAAGGATAACTTTGAGGTGGTTTTGTACCCTGCCATAATCTCTTCGTTTGTTCTCCGCTATTAGTGACTTTCGAATGACTCTTTGTTGCATGTTCAGGATTGTTATATGATCCAATTATGTTATTATTGTTGAGAGAACTTGCACTAGTTAAAGTATGAACCCTAGGCCTTGTTTCAACGCATTGCAATACCGTTTTCGCTCACTTTTATCATTAGTTACCTTGCTGTTTTTATATTTTCAGATTACAAAAACCTATATCTACCATCCATATCGCACTTGTATCACCATCTCTTCGCCAAACTAGTGCACATATACAATTTACCATTGTATTGGGTGTGTTGGGGACACAAGAGACTCTTTGTTATTTGGTTGCAGGGTTGTTTGAGAGAGACCATCTTCATCCTATGCCTCCCACAAATTGATAAACCTTAGGTCATCCACCTGAAGGAAATTTGCTACTGTCCTACAAACCTCTGCACTTGGAGGCCCAACAACGTCTATAAGAAGAAGGTTGTGTAGTAGACATCAATTGCTTGTTGTGCCTGAGGGTTATGTTACGGATGAAGAAATTGCTAGAGACTTTCTAGCTTGCAATGATAGATATGATCTTAAGAAACTATTAGCTAAGCTGAAAGAAAAATCTTTGAATGCTAGAATGAAATATGACCCTGCTTTTGCTACTTCACCCATCTGTATTTTCGATAAGGATTATGATTTCTCTGTCGACCCTGAGTTAATTACTTTGGTTGAATCTGATCCTTTTGATGGCTATGAATCTGAAACTATCATGGCACATCTTACTAAATTGAATGATATAGCCACCCTGTTCACTAATGAGGAGAAAATTCATTACTACTATATCCTTAAGTTATTTCCGTTCTCATTAAAGGGTGATGCTAAAACATGGTTTAATTCTCTTGATCCTGGTTGTGTGCGTAGTCCCCATGATATGATTTATTATTTCTCTGCTAAATATTTCCCCGCTCGTAAGAAACAAGCTGCCTTAAGGGAAATATATAATTTCGTGCAAATTGAAGAAGAGAGTCTCCCACAAGCTTGGGGGAGGCTTCTCTGATTACTTAATGCTTTGCCTGATCATCCTCTCAAGAAAAATGAAATACTTGATATCTTTTATAATGGACTAACCGATGCTTCCAGAGACCACCTGGATAGTTGTGCTGGTTGTGTTTTCAGGGAAAGAACTATTGATCAAGCTGAATTGCTATTGAATAATATGTTGAGTAATGAAAATGATTGGACACTTCCTGAACCAACTCCTAAGCCAACTCCGAAGAAAAGGGGTATTCTATTTCTCAGTCCTAAAGATATGCAAGAGGCAAACAAATCTATGAAAGAAAAGGGTATTAAAGCTGAAGATGTTAAGAATTTACCACCTATTGAAGAAATACATGGTCTTGATAACCCGACACAGGTAGTAAAGGTAAATTCTCTCTATAGATTTGATAAGGGTGAAAACCCATCTACTAAGTTTGCTAGCCAATGCTTGGATGAGTTTGGTAATTTTATGGTTAAACAAGAAGACTTCAATGCTTATGTTGGTAGACAATTGAAATGTAATGCTTATATGATTGAACACTTGAGTGATTATATGTCTAGAGTTAAAGGTGGACTTCAACTTATTAGTAAACATGCTTCTATGGTTACCACTCAAGTAGAACAAGTGCTTAAAGCTCAGAATGATTTGCTCAATGAATTAAATAATAAGAAAAATGATAATGTTGTTAGAGTTGTGACTAGAGGGGGTAAAATTACTCAGGAACCTTTGCATCCTGAGGGCCACCCTAAGAGAATTGAGCAAGATTCTCAGAGAACTAATGTTGACGCACCTAGTTCTTCTAAGAACAAGAAAAAGAAAAATGATAGGACTTTGCATGCTTCAAGTGAACCTGTTGTTGACACACCTGAGAATCCCAATGATATTTCTATTTCTGATGCTGAAACACAATCTGGTAATGAACATGAACCTAGTGATAATTTTAATGATGATTTTCATGTTGACGCTCAACCTAGCAATGACAATGATGTAGAGATTGAACCTGATGTTGATCTTGATAACCCATAATCAAAGAATCAGTGTTATGATAAGAGAGACTTCGTTGCTAGGAAGCATGGTAAAGAAAGATAACCATGGGTTCAGAAACCCATGCCTTTTCCTCCTAAACCATCCAAGAAAAAGGATGATGAGCATTTTGTGTGCTTTCCTGAAATGATTAGACCTATCTTTTTGCGTATGTGTTTGACTGATATGCTTAAAATAAATCCTTATGCTAAGTATATGAAAGATATTGTTACAAATAAAAGAAAGATACCGGAAGCTGAAATTTCCACCATGCTTGCTAATTATACTTTTAAGGGTGGAATACCTAAGAAACTAGGAGAACCAGGAGTACCAACTATACCATGCTCCATTAAAAAAACTATGTTAAAACTGCTTTATGTGATCTTGGAGCCAGTGTTAGTGTTATGCTTCTCTCTTTATATCGTAGACTTGATTTGAATAAGTTGACACCTACTGAAATATCTTTGCAAATGGCTGATAAATCAACTACTATACCTGTCGGTATTTGTGAGGATGTGCCTGTTGTGGTTGCAAACGTTACTATTTCAACAGACTTTGTTATTCTTGATATTCCCGAGGGCGATAATGTCTATTATTCTTGGTAGAACCTTTTTGAATACTGCAGGGGCTGTTATTGTTGCAACAAAGGCAATGTAACTTTTCATATTAATGGTAATGAGCATACGGTACACTTTCCGAGGAAACAACCTCAAGTCCACAGTATTAATTCTATTGGAAAAACTTTAACAATTACTATTGGAGGTTTTGAATTTCCTCTCCCTACTGTCAAAAAGAAATATGACATTCTTATTGTTGGGGAAATGCATATCCTTGTTGAGGTAACTTAGTGTTATTCAAAAATTCGCCGGTTTCATGCGATTCGGAATGAGTTTGTTAACAAGACTTGATCAACCTTGTTAGTGTATTCCTTTTAATGAGCATGAAATGGATGAAGTTAGAAAGCACAACTCTCTGTACCCTCCTTTTACTTTCTGTTATTTAGATTAAATAAAGCAAAATTAATATTTTTCGTCTGTTTTCTGAATTATCCTTGCATTAAAAAATACCCCGAAAATAAAAGTTCTCCAAATGTCCTAAAAATTTTAGATGATTTTTTGTAGAATATTTAAGAATATTTGGCACTAAGAACACACCTGGGGGACCCCCCACCTGGCCACGAGGGTCTAGGGCGTGCCCACCCACCTGGGGTGTGCCTCCCTACCTCGTGGACCCCATGTGGCCCCCTCCACTTATTTCAGCACCCACACACTTTGTATTCCTCTAGAAAAAATCTTCCACCAGCTCAAACCCGAGTTCTACCTCATCTTGCTGCCATTTTCTATCTCCTAGCCCAAAGCTCCATTCACAAAATTGCTTTGCGGGATTGTTCTTCGGTATGTGACTCCTCCAATGGTCCAATTAGTTTTTGTTCTAGTGCTTTATTTATTGCAAATTTTTGCTGCTTAGGTGACCCTATTCTTGAGCTTGCATGTCAAATTTATGTGGTCAAAAGTAGTTCTAACGCATGATATGGCCTATAGGCACTTGTGGGAGTAGTTGCTATCAATCTTGTTGAGTTTGGTTCACTTTTATTTTGAGTCACTAAAAATTTCAAAAAAAATTCAGAGAAAGAAAATGAAAAGATTGTTGAGGGGCTCTTCGAGCCGAAGCTCGAAGGATAAGCAAAGTGAAGAGAATAAGAAGCCCAAATATAATCTCCCTCGCACTATGGAGGTTCGGCCGTGCGAATAGCCTTGTGATGAGTTCTTGAGAGCAGCCAGGATTTATGAGGACTTTTATTATTTGGCTGAGAATGCAGGCCTCATCGACTTCCTCCACGACCAGCGCGAACAGTATCTCCTCCTCACTAATATTTTCGTGCAAATTTTTTTCTTTCATGCTAAGAAATCACCACCTTCAGTGGAATTTCATTTATATGATGAGGTTAAGGAGATGTCACTATATGATTTTTGTCGAGTCTTTAAGATACCCTTTGCGGGCAGCATAGAGGAACCACGTCGTAATGAAGTGGAGGGGTTTATTGATACGATTGCTATGGGGGAAACGAGGAAAGTTTCCGATGCAAGAATTACTAGCATACATTTTCCCGTTCTATGCTACTTTGCAATATTTGCTAGTAGATGCTTAATTGGTCGCTGGAACAGTGGAAATCTCAGTGCTCCTGATATTGTTATTTTGCGCCATGCTTTGTTTTGTGATACCACTTTCAGTTTAGGTGCTATTGTTGCTAAACGATTAAATCTAAACCGAACAAACAGTCCCATCTCCAGAGGCATCTTTGCTTCATGCCTTGCTGCACACTTTAGGATACCTATTAGGCATTATGAGAAAGAGGAAAAGTTGTTGCCCCCTATTTTTATAGATTATAAGAGTATGGTAGCACATGATTTCATTGTTAAAGATAAGAACAAGATGCTTAAGTATAAATTGATATTTGATAAAAATTACTGTGAGATTATTACCTTGCCCGCGTCCTCTTTGTTTAACATATTTTCAGGCACGTACCTCGTTTTGCCGAAGGCCGTTCATGCATACTGGAGCCGGACACCAGCTCCAGAGCCTGAGCCGGAGCCACCCCTTGACCCTTATCGATGGTCTGTTTATCAGTGGGATCCGGAGGAGATCGCCAACTAGTGGCACCCAGAGGACACTCCTCCGTACACCGGAGAGGGCAGCTTTGAGCCATGGCCCTGGACCAACTTAGGCCAAAATCCTAAGCTTGGGGGAGTACGTATTTCTCACCGACATTACATTCATGTTCACACACTCATGCCAGTTGTCGGTGCTCATACTTTTTCATTGTACTATCCATGCTAGTTTATTTTCTTTTCTAGCTTTCTTCTTGTGTGTTTGAAAAACCTTAAGAAAAACCAAAAAATTAGTTGTAGCTTTTAGCTAGTTTACTTCCTATGCCTGTAGTAGTAATAATTAAAAGAAAACCCAAAAAGATTTCTCGTTCTTCTTTTGCTTGTTGGGAGCTCTCCCGTGTAAATAGTTTTGCTTATTTTCTTTTCTTTGGGGGTCGAGAGGAGAAGACCATGATGAAAATGTTGAGTGGCTCTCATATGCATTATTGTTGATCTAACAAAGAGCCCATATTACCTTGTCTTCTCCCTTGTATTGAATGCTTGCAGATTCCAGCTTAGTTCAATACACGTGCACTATTATTATTATCCACACCATTCGGTTGTGCAAGTGAAAGGCAATAATGACGATATATGATGGACTGATTGAGATGAGAGAAGCTGGTATGAACTCGACCTATCTTGTTTTTGTAAATATGATTAGTTCATCGTTCCTGATTCAGCCTATTATGAATGAAACATGTTTGCAATGACAATTAGAGATTATAGTTGCTCATGCCATGCTTAATTAGCTAGGAGTTTATAATGGTTTACCTTGCGTGCCAACATGCTATTAAAATGGTTGTGATGTGGTATGATAGGGTGGTATCCTCCTTTGAACGATTCGAGTGGCTTGACTTGGCACATGTTCACGCATGTAGTTGAAACAAAATCAACATAGCCTCCACGATATTTATGTTCATGGTGAATTATATCCTACTCATGCTTGCACTCAGTGTTGATTAATTTTAATGCATGTTCATGACTGTTGTCGCTCTCTAGTTGGTTGCTTCCCAGTCTATTTCTAGCCTTCACTTGTACTAAGCGGGAATACTGCTTGTGCATCCACTCCCATAAACCCCAAAGTTATTCCATATGAGTCCACCATACCTTCCTATATGCGGTATCTACCTGCCGTTCCAAGTAAATTTGTATGTGCCAAACTCTAAACCTTCAAATGAAATTCTGTTTTGTATGCTCGAATAGCTCATGTATCAACTAGGGTTGTCTATATCTTCCATGCTAGGTGGGTTATTCTCACGAGGAGTGGACTCCGCTCCTCATTCACGAGAAAATGGCTGGTAACCGGGATGCCCAGTCCCATGCTTAAATTAAAATAATTGCAAACAAAACTCCCCCAGGATTGTTGTTAGTTGGAGGCACCCGTTGTTTCGGACAAGCCATGGATTGATGTTTGTTGGTGGTGGGGGAGTATAAACTTTACCATTCTGTTTGGGAACCGCCTATAATGTGTGTAGCATGGAAGATATCGAGATCTCTCGGTTGTTGTGTTGACAATGAAAGTATGCCACTCAAAATATTATTTATCTCTATTTCAAAAATTGAGCTCTGGCACCTCTACAAATCCCTGCTTCCCTCTGCGAAGGGTCTATCTATTTACTTTTATGTTGAGTCACCATCCTCTTATTAAAAAGCACTAGTTGGAGAGCACTGTTGTCATTTGCATGCATTACTATTAGTTTACATTGAGTATGACTGTGACTGGATCTCTTTTACCATGAATTACAATGTTTAGTCAGTCCTTGAACTTCAAAGGTGCTCTGCATTTATGTTTTGCGGTCTCAGAAAGGGCTAGCGAGATACCATCTTGTTATATCATATTATGATTGTTTTGAGAAAGTGTTGTCATCCGAGATTTACTATTATTGCTCACTAGTTGATGATGCCATTGATATGAGTAAACATGAGACCTAAATGTTATTGTGAATACGGTTAGTTCATAATCTTTGCTGAAAACTTGAATGCTGGCTTTACATATTTACAACAACAAGATCAAACAGAGTTTGTAAAAATTTTTCTTTATCACTTTCAGTTTGTCAACTGAATTGCTTGAGGACAAGCAAAGGTTTAAGCTTGGGGGAGTTGATACATCTCCATCGTATCTACTTTTCCAAACACTTTTGACCTTGTTTTGGACTCTAACTTGCATGATTTGAATGGAACTAACCCGGACTGACGATGTTTTCAGCATAATTGCCATGGTGTTATTTTTGTGCAGAAATAAAAGTTCTTGGATTGACCTGACACTTCACGGAGAATATTTTTGGAATTTATAAAAAAATACTGGTGAAAGAATCAACACCAGGGGCCCACACCCTGTCCATGAGGGTGGGGGCGCGCCCCCTATCTCGTGGGCCCCCTGAGGCTCCACCGACCTCAACTCCAACTCTATATATTCACGTTGGGGGAGAAAAAATCAGAGAGAAGGATTCATCGCGTTTTACGATACGGAGTCGCTGCCAAGCCCTAATCTCTCTCAGGAGGGCTGATCTGGAGTCCGTTCGGGGCTCCGGAGAGGGGAATCCATCACCATCGTCATCATCAACCTTCCTCCATCACCAATTTCATGATGCTCACCGTCATGCGTGGGTAATTCCATCGTAGGCTTGCTGGACGGTGATGGGTTGGATGAGATTTATCATGTAATCGAGTTAGTTTTGTTAGAGTTTGATCCCTAGTATCCATTGTGTTCTGAGATTGATGTTGCTATGACTTTGCTATGCTTAATGCTTGTCACTAGGGCCTGAGTGCCATGATTTCAGATCTGAACCTATTATGTTTTCATGAATATATGTGAGTTCTTGATCCTATTTTGCAAGTCAATAGTCACCTACTATGTGTTATGATCCGGTAACCCCGAAGTGACAATAATCGGGACCACTCCTGGTGATGACCATAGTTTGAGGAGTTCATGTATTCACTAAGTGTTAATGCTTTGTTCCGGTACTCTATTAAAAGGAGGCCTTAATATCCCTTAGTTTCCGATAGGATCCCGCTGCCATGGGGGGTAGGACAAAAGATGTCATGCAAGTTCTTTTCCATAAGCACGTATGACTATATTTGGAATACATGCCTACATTACATTGATGAACTGGAGCTAGTTCTGTGTCACCCTATGTTATAACTGTTGCATGAGGAATCGCATCCGACATGATTATCCATCACTAATCCATTGCCTACGATATTTTCACATATTGATCTTTTCTTGGTTACTTTTCCGTTGCCACTGTTACAATTACTACAAATACCTCTACTGTTACTTTTGCCACCGTTACCGTTACTTCCATATTACTTTGCTACTAAATACTTTGCTGCAGATATTAAGTCTTTCAGGTGCGGTTGAATTGACAACTCAACTGTTAATACTTGAGAATATTCTTTGGCTCCCCTTGTGTCGAATCAATAAATTTGGGTTGAATACTCTACCCTCGAAAACTATTGCGGTCCCCTATACTTGTGGGTTATCAATCTCGTTGTCATCAGATTGAATACTTTTATGGATTTGAGAACACTTGGTATATGTCTTGCAATTGAATATTCATGGTGACAATGGGGTATCGTATTGATTCACTTGATATATGTTTTCGCACTCAACTTGCGGATTCCCACGGTGATATTGGGGTAATCTATGCATAGGGGTTGATGCATGTTCTTATCCTTGTTTCTCCGGTATAAATCTTGGGGCACTCTTTGTAGTTCTTTATGTGGATTGAGTATTATGAATATGAATATGCTTTGGTGTTACTCTAGTACGAACTCTAGGATAGATCGAACAAAAACAATAGCTTTGTGTTATTTTAGTACGAACTCTTGAATAGATTGATCAGAAAGAATAGCTTTGAGGTGGCTTCGCACCCTACAAACAATTCCACTTTTTGTTCTCCGCTAATAGGAACTCAGGGAGTGATTCTTTGTTGTACTTTGAGGGATAATCATATGATCCAACTATGTTAGCATTGTTGAGAGATTGCACTAGCAAAAGTACGGACCCTAGGCCTTGTTTTAAGCATTGAAATACCTTTTTTGTGCCCGTTTACTATTTGCTACCTTGATGTTTTTATTTATTCAGATTATAAAAATATATTTCTACCATCCATATTACACTTTTATCACCATCTCTTCGCCGAACTAGTGCACCTATACAATTTGCCATTGTATCGGGTGTGTTGGGGACACAAGAGATTTTTTGTATTTGGTTTCAGGGTCGTTTGAGAGAGACCATCTTCATCCTACACCTCTCACGGATTGATAAACCTTAGGTCATCCACTTGAGGGAAAATTGCTATTGTCCTACAAAACGCTGCGCTTGGAGGCCCAACACGTGTCTACAAGAATAAAGTTGCGTAGTAGACATCAAGCTCTTTTCTGGCGCCGTTGTCGGGGAGGTTAGTGCTTGAAGGTATATCTTCAGATCTTGCAATTGAATCTTTTAGTTTCTTGCTTTATCACTAGTTTGGTTTATAAAAAAACTAAAAATGGAATTTAGGTTGCATCATATTATTGATCATATTTATAATATCTTTCTTGAAAATGATGGTTTGTAAAATTGTGCTCAATTATTAGAAGAAGAAGTCAATAAATTGTTTGGCGCAAAACATTTGAATGATGAGCATGATTGCAATGTTGTTAGTATAAATTCTTTGAATATCCAAAATGCTAATGATGATTGCACAAGTCATGAAAAAAATGTTTCTTATAAGCATGTCACTTTTTCTGGAGTGAATTGGGAGTGCCTTTGCACACCAAAAAGGGAAGATAGATTTTGTAAGAAGCATAAATATTTAGAAACAAAAAGGTTGCAAGATAAGCTAGATGATTGTGTGGAAAGATGTAATTTTTTTGGCCATCCTTGTGAACTTTGCAATGAGCGTGGTCATTTAAATCTCCAATGCAAATTCTTTCATAATCAAATCGTGTCCAAAAATTGTGATAACTTGATTACCCTTGAGCATCATAAAGATCTTAGTCTTCTTATGGGGTATGAAGAAATGAAACTTATAACTAAGGGTATTCCAAAATTTAATCTTGAGAGATTTCTTGATTTTGATCTAGGAAATTTATATGTTTTGTGCAGTAAATTGCATTGAGAATCCTTATATTGCCAACTATCTAAGGACAAGAAAACAAATAGAGTACGAAGAGAGTACTGATTAAAGGGAAAATATTTCCCAATACCCTCCTAGTGTTTATTATGATGAATCAGGTAACGAGGAGGAGCTCTCTATCCAATCAATCTCTCCAATGAGAAGCTTGAAAAGATTAATTGAACCCACACATGATGTGGTGAAGAAGAAGAAAAGAAGAAAGAAGAGAGGTAAAAGGTATCTCTCCCAAATAATGTTGCTCCTATTGTTGTTGTGCCTCATGAAAGTGAATCAAATATGTTGATGGATGATGATGATATTGATGATGATTTTGTTATGCCTATTGCTTATTGTGATGATTATGATTGTGAAGGCAACGACATCCCTTATGATCTTGAAAATCCTTTTAGCACTTGCTTGGAAGAATATGATAATAATGTTCGCTATACTATTGGTGCCATTCATGCTATTGATAAGAATGATTGTGATGTTATGCAAAACCACAAGCTTGGGGATGCTATGTTTGATGGGTATGAAATGTTTGAAGATTTATTTGCTGGAAATAATGCTTGTCCTAAGCTTGGGGATGCTTTGCTTAATGAATATGATCCTTTGATTCCTTCTACTTTCGATAAGAAAATTTATTATGATGATGGCATGCCTCCTATTTATGATGATTACATTGATGAAAGTGGGTTTGGAAGAGTGTCAACTTTAGGTAGTAGTGACCCCACTATTTTGAGGGTGTTGAATCTTATTACAATATTGATGAAGGTGGATTTGGAGAGGTCATGACTTTATTTAGTGATACATCCACTATTTTGGAAGAGGCTTCAATTGACTATGACAATGAAGTTGCTATCTATGATGACATGTATGCCATAAAGAGTAATAAATCTTCTATGCTTGTGCATCAAGAAAAGAGTGATGTATGTGATAGTTATATTGTTGAATCCATTCATGATGTTTTTGAAAATTATTATGAGGAAGGAACTTATTCTCTTACATATCTCAATAATATCAAGTTTCTTCTCTATGTGTTGATTGTTTTGAAGTTGCGCTTGTTTTGCCTTCTTATGCTAGTTAATTCTTGTTCCCATAAGTTGTTTGCTCACAAAATCCCTATGCATAGGAAGTGGGTTAGACCTAAATGCGCTAGTCATGTGCTTCATGATGCTCTCTTTGTGTTTCAATTCTTATCTTTTATGCGAGCATCATTGAAATCATCATGCCTAGCTAAAAGGCATTAAAGAAAAGCGCTTGTTGGGAGACAACCCAACACTTCTACCTACCGTTTTTGTGTGCTCACATGATTATGCTACTGTATTTATCATGTTTTATTGCTTTTGTTTCAATAAAGTGCCAAGTAAAGCCTTTAGGATCATGTTGGGTGATAGTTGCTTTGATCTTGCTGAAAAATAGAAACTTTTGCACTCAGGAAAACAATTATAATTTTTAACAGAAGCGTGATAAAATACTGATTCTTTTTGTAGAAGATTAATAGACAAATTTCTCAGGTTTTCCTAATTTTTCAGAATTTTTGGACTAGTAGGAGTATGGTTTGAGTACAGGTTACTACAGATTGTTCTGTTTTTCACAGATTCTGTTTTCAATGCATAGTTTGCTTGTTTTTTGGTTTCTATGGCTTATATTGCTCAATATAAATTTTATAAATGATATGATACAGTAGCCATTGTGTGAGAACAATTATTAATCTTGTCTTTGGGACGACCAAAAGTGGAATGGTTTGCTCTTTATCATACTAACCTATCTCGCAAAGTTCCGTTAAGTTTTGTGTGTTTGAAGTTTTCAAGTTTTGGGTGAGATATCAATATGAGGAGAATAAGGAGTGGCAAGAACCTAAGCATTGGGATGACCAAGGCACCCCAAGGAAATATTCAAGGAAGATCCAAGCAACTAAGCTTGGGGATGCCCCGGAAGGCATCCCCTCTTTCGTCTCCAACATTATCGGCAACCTCACTTGGAGCTATGTTTTCATTCGTCACATGATATGTGTTTTGCTTGCAGCATTAATTTATTTTGTTAGAATTTTTTTCTATTATTTATAATAATGTTTTGCATCTTTTATTTCAATAAAAGCGGCAATGATAGCCTTTGCAATGCTTATTTTGCAAGTATACATGTTGCTGTTTGAAAATAGAAAGTTTACCGCTGTTGCAAAGATTCCCTATAAAAGTCAGAATGTGATAAAATGTTGAAACTTTTTGAAAAATGAGCTCCGATAAATTTTCTACAGTGTGTTAAATTTTCATAATTTTTGGAGTTAAAGAAGTATTGATACTCTTGCATTCTTTACAGACTGTACTGTTTTGGCAGATTGCTGTTATGTTTGCATTGTTTGCATATGTTTGCTTGTTTAATGGTTCTATTTGAGGATAGGAGTATTAAATATGCAGAGGCATTTAGTATGCAATTTTTAATAGTAATTTTAGTGATTTTCTATAGTAGAGAATGATAAGGTTTTTGCATTGGTTTATACTAACTTATCTCACGAGTTCTTGTTGAGTTTTGTGTGGATGAAGCTTTTGAGATTTAGGAAAACCGCGATATGAGAGGAATTAAGGAGACACAAAAGCTCAACCTTGGGGATGACCAAAGCACCCCAAGATAATATCTCAAGAAGTCTCAAGCATCTAAGCTTGGGGATACCCCGGTAGGCATCCCACCTTTCTTCTTCAACAATTATCGGTTAGTATCGGTTGAGCCTAAGTTTTTGCTTCTTCACATGAGTTGTGCTATTGTTGGAATGTCATTTTATTTTGTTTTGCTTGATGTTTTAATAAAGTACTTAGATCGAAAGTTTTTAAATAAAATATAGTCCTCAAATAGTTGCAAGGGAGGCTAAGTAAGTGGCATTCACATCCCGTCAACGAAGCTCTTTTCTATGTCATTTAATCTTGTGCTTCACTTATATCCTATGAGTAAATTGTTGAATAAATTGAATATCATGAAGTTGAAATCATATCATGCCTAGTGGTAGCTTAACATTGGGTTTAGAAAGTGAAATATTTTGAGTCTTGACAATCACAACATTGGTCATACAAGCAATTCACGAATAATTAGTATAAGGAAGAGAACTACATGCAAATACACTATCATGGAAATCTTTTGTGATTGTGAGCCCCCATCAAAATATTATATGCCAAAATTGTTGACGTTGGAAAAGTAAGACAACATAATGGTTTATGTTTGTTCATATTCACATAGAAATTATATTGTCATAGATTCTTCAGCATGTGGTGCTTGCCCCCCATCTTCGCTAGCCAAAAATTCTGCAACAAGTAGAGATACTACTTGTGCATCCAAAAACCCTTAAACCCAAATCTTATTTTTCAAGAGTCCACCATACCTACCTAAGGATTGAGCAAGATCCTTCAAGTAAGTTGTCATCGGTGCAATAAGGCAATAAAAGTTGCTTCTAAAAGTGTTAGATCATTTAGTGTAAGAGAAAATTGAGCGTTGTACAAACTTGTGATGGCAAAGTAATAAAAGTGACGGACTGCATAATAAATGTTGCTATCATAAGGGGCAATATAACGTGACGTTATTTTGCACTAAGGGGTTGAGCATACAAACAAATAAGCGCATGACAACCTCTGCTTCCCTCTGTGAAGGGCCTATCTTTTACTTTTATGTATTTACTTTTATGCAAAGAGTCAAAGTTCTTCTCTCTATTCCTTTTTATTTTTATCTTTTGGCAAGCATCATGTGGTGAGGAAAGATCTAGGAACATATGTCTAGTTGAATATGGGTAGCATGAGTTATTATTGTTGACATCACCCTTGAGGTGAATACGGGAGGCAAAACAATAAGCCTCTATCTTTCTATGTGTTCGGTTGAAATGTTTTATTCATGTGTATGCGGTGAGTCTTAGCAATCATAGAAGACTATATTATGGTTGAGTATGTGGAGATCTTACTTAAACTCTGTTGAATAAGTTGAATTCAATTGCTTGGTGACTAAAAACATAGGTTGTTGGGTTTCAAGAGAATTCATTGTTTGAACCTTAACATGTGAATTGGTTGCCACTATAACATGAGAAGTTTCATAAGAAAGAATTTTTGTTATGATGCTAGGAAAAGTGATTGAAATTATCATTGATCAAACTTGTGCACTTTGCTAGCATTCACACTTCATAAATTATTTCTTTTATCATTTACCTACTCGAGGACGAGTAGGAATTAAGCTTGGGGATGCTGATACGTCTCCAATGTATCTATAATTTACGAAGTATTCATGCTGTTATTTTATCATTCTTGGATGTTTTACAATCATTTTATAGCAACTTTATATCATTTTCTGGGACTAACCTATTGACCCAGTGCCCAGTGCCAGTTGTTGTTTTTTGCTTGTTTTTACATCGCAGAAAATCAATATCAAATGAAGTCCAAACACCACGAAATTTTTTGTGGATTTTTTATGGGCCAGAAGACTCCCGATGGGCCAAAGTAGCACCTGGGGGTGCCCCGAGGGGTGCACAACCCACCAGGGCGCGCCCAGGTGGGTTGTGCCCACCTCGGTGGCCTCCCGTACCCCTTCTTTGCACTGTAAATTCCCAAATATTCCAAAACCCTTCGAGGTTAACCTAGATCAGAAGTTCTGCCGCCGCGGGGCTCCATAGCCACCGAAAACCAATCTAGACCCGTTCTGGCACCCTGCCGGAGGGGGGAAATCATCTTCGGTGGCCATCTTCATCATCCCATCGGCCACCATGATGAGGAGGGAGTAGTCCACCCTCGGGGCTGAGGGTTTGTACCAGTAGCTATGTGTTTAATCTCTCTCTCATGTTCTTGAGATGTCATGATCTTGATGTATCGCGGGCTTTGTTAATATAGTCGGATCATATGGTGTTTTCCCCTCTCTATCTTGTTGAGATGAATTGAGTTTTTTCCTTTGAGATCTCATTGTCATCGGATTGAATACTTTTATGGATTTGAGAACACTTGATATATGTCTTGCAATTGAATACTCATGGTGACAATGGGGTATTGTATTGATTCACTTGATATATGTTTTGGCACTCAACTTGCGGATTCCCGCGGTGATATTGGGGTAATCTATGCATAGGGGTTGATGCACGTTCTTGTCCTTGTTTCTCCGGTAGAAATCTTGGGGCACTCTTTGTAGTTCTTTGTGTGGATTGAGTATTATGAATATAAATATGCTTTGGTGTTACTCTAGTACGAACTCTAGGATAGATCGAATGGAAACAATAGCTTTGTGTTATTTTAGTACGAACTCTTGAATAGATCGATCGGAAAGAATAGCTTTGAGGTGGCTTCGCACCCTACAAACAATTCCTACCTTTTGTTCTCCGCTAATAGGAACTCGGGAGTGATTCTTTGCTGTACTTTGAGGGATAATCATATGATCCAACTATGTTAGCATTGTTGAGAGATTGCACTAGCAAAAGTACGGACCCTAGGCCTTGTTTTTAAGCATTGAAATGCCATTTTTGTGCCCGTTTACTATTTGCTACCTTGATGTTTTTATTTATTCAGATTATAAAGATATATTTCTACCATCCATATTACACTTTTATCACCATCTCTTCGCCGAACTAGTGCACCTATACAATTTTCCATTGTATTGGGTGTGTTAGGGACACAAGAGATTTCTTGTATTTGGTTGCAGGGTCGTTTGAGAAAGACCATCTTCATCCTACACCTATCATGGATTGATAAACCTTAGGTCATCCACTTGAGGGAAAATTGCTACTGTCCTACAAAACTCTGAGCTTGGAGGTCCAACACGTGTCTACAAGAATAAAGTTGCATAGTAGACATCAGTGGCCACCACGCGGATGCACCCTAGCGGCTCCAACGGGGGGCATGACTTGTCGTGGCAGCAACAAGATGGCGTGGCGAGTGGTGGTGACATGCTCCTCCAGGGAGCGACCTCTCGTGTGGCCCTCATGGTGGTGGCTTGCCACAGTCCTGCTACGACGCCTGGACACCTCCTGTACATCTGGCGCCTTTCTCCTGTAGTGGTGGCCCCAGTCCAACAGTATGTCCTTCCAGGAGCACTTGTCATTGTCGTTGGAGTCGTGGCGCGCGTCGGCCTAGGGGAAGCTGTTGCGGCCCGAGGAGACCTTCGGAGTGAGGCGGAGGCCACGGTTTTGCCGTCCTCCACACTAGCGGTCTAGGTCCCCAGCTTTGTGAGCGGGAGCGAGCGATTGTAGTCGGAGGAGGAGGAGGGCGGCCCACTCGGGCTCGAGTGGGAGGAGCGAGGTCATAGCGGCGTCCAATCTTCCACTCAGTCCATATGCACCAGTAAGTCATAGCAGTGCACGCCTGGTGGCGGCGGCACGTTGTGGTCCAAAGGTGAGGAGCTGAGTATCTCTTTGACCCGGTCGGCACCCCTATTGAGCACCCAGAGTGCAGCTTTGCCGGGATGTGGGCAATGTCCCACACTCACAGCCAGCACACGAAAGTCTTCATGTGGCCACGCTCATGTGTGCGGCTTGCGAGGAGGTCAACGCGGCCAAAATTGCCGAACACCTCCCTTTAAGCATGGGCTTCCGGGGACTAGAACTGCATTGGTAGGTCCTCGACGATGACGCGAACATGCAGGGTGAGCTTGAGGATCGTGGCATGGTCTTCCGCGTTCCATGCCTTGACAAAGAACTTGGTGTCATCCACCTTGATGATGTCGTGATGGAGGGCATTGTCACAGTGCGCCGGCAGATCCAAGTGCACGGCCCCTGGGTGGTGCGTCATGATGCATAGCTGGTGTGGTGGGGTGCAGAGCTGCTCCTCGATCGCCTTGCCCATAGCCAAGGGGTTGGTGGCGTGTGTTTTTGTGGCAAACAGGGTAGTTGTGTGTTTCCACATAATGAACTCGACGTACTCCAGAGCGGGGGAGATGACCACCATCTTGTGGCTGGTGCATGCGCACCTTGACGAGTCGATGTGGAGGAAGCGATCCATGGCTGGAGCAGGGGCGGGTGGAAGCGATGACGAAGGGGAGCAAATGCGCTCTTGAACCGACTCCCTAGGTTGCACCAGACCAAGCCTAGCACAGGGCAGCCCCTCCCGGGCCACCGTCTCTAGGATTTTGAGGGCACTCTCTACCGAAATGCCCCAGCTACTCGCAAATGATTTAGCACAGGGGATCACGACAATCTTTTCTGTGGTGGTCTTTACTGAGGCAACAAAAACATCTGCCCTTAAAGTGGCTTAAGAAGGCCTCGCGATCAGGCGCGACATTAATGTCCGGACGCCAGTCCAAGTGGCACAACTACGAACGTGTGCTAATATCCGATGGCTCCTTGCTTGCACGCATGTTTCTTCGGGATTGGACCTCTGTCCATCCCTCCCACTCGCGAGGAAATGTTGACCGGGAGGGAGGGGTGACCACGATGGGTTTCAGGCACTGTTGCTCAATCTGAGGCGACGCACCCATATCCGGTGAACCGCATGAGCGCGCGGCGTGGGATGGCTCTCCTCATAGCAGGATTCGCAACAACGAGGCCGGATCTACCACGGACACAGGCACAAATGAGTCTAGGGCCTGCGTCAGACCATTGGGCAAGGACGAGCTTGCATAGGGCCGCACGCCATGGCTTGAGCTGGATCCAAAGCATGACCTGGGAGGGGATAGGCGGGCCATAATGACAGAGTGGGTGGCCGCCATGGCTGGGAAGGGGATGAGGAGGGAGCGCTCTCACTCTAACCTAGCTCCCAGGCTCTAGCGAACCCATGCAAAAAAGAGCATTTTTAGGGAGGGGCGGGTGTTAAGCTTCATGCGCTAGCCAACATAACCAAAAGTCTAAACTGATGGAAAGAGCTAGGAAATCCACATATACACTTCGACACCCCCTTTGAGTATTGAGCATACACATGCAATACACGAGGTTTTCTCTCAAATTGCTAAGAATGTGAAAACAATTTGATACGTTAGAAGGCACACCTCCAGGAGGACTATTATCACTACCATTGGGGGCACCTCCTCCATCCGGAGGAATCGAACCGTCATATGGATCTACCCGATCCATAAAGAAAAGAACCACCGCTTTTAGGAAATTTTGACAATTCTCTTTCACTTGCATTTTCTTTCGTGAAGGCTCGCTCTCGTTCTTCTTACATCTTTCCCTTTTTTATTGATAATTGTATCTGTGGCTACTAGTGTTTTGCCAGTCTGTCTGTCCCCAATAATGAACTCTCGCTGACCGCGCCCTATAGGGATCATCGAATCGATAGCAATAAGCCCTGTTTGAAGAGGTTCGTATATGGAACGCCTGGAAATTCTACTTGGAGCAGGAGATTCAATTAAGCAAGATTCATAAGCTACAATTTCGCCTCTCCCATCAATAGGTTTAGCCAGAGCATTTATAACACAACCCAAGTTATTTTTGGATAAATTGAGAAAGTCGGAACTTGAACTCAAGACCTTAGGCCCGGATACTATATTAAGCTTCATGCACTAGTCAGCGCAATCAAAAGTCCAAACTGATGAAAAGAGCTAGGCAATCCACGTATACATTTCAACAACAAAAAAGAGAGCATATATGAGATGTAATGATTGCTTCTACTAAATAGTAAACATGAGTTTCCCTTAGAAAATAGTTAACAGGAGTTCAAGTTTTATGGCAAGTAAATTGGACTCCTAGAACTAAGTCCGGTCCCTCGGAAATTTCGTCAAGTTTCTCACAAAAATATTATATATACTCAAGTTTATTTTGGTCCATGTATGAAACGAAACAGACATGTTTTGTTCTTCAGACTTCATAAATGAGGTTGGACTTGATACCCTTCCCATTCACACATTTATGTCAAATATTGAGGTCATTCAAAGATCCAGGCATTTCAAAAAAAAATAACATAAGTAGTAACATACATGTTCTAGGAGTCCAATTATACTCACTACATCCCAAATATTGATGTTCTTCAGACTTAGTTCTAGGAGTCCAATTATACTCACTACGTCCCAAAATAGGTGTCATTGATTTAGGTTAGTCATAGTAAAAGTAAGATAAGTAGTAACATACATGTCACATAAGTAAAAAAGATGATGTGTCATGAATTTAAAGAGGATAGAGACAAATAGAGTAATAGAGTAATATAATACTCCCTCCTTCCATCTATATAGGGCCTAATGCGTTTTTAAGACTAACTTTAACCAAATGTTAGAGCAATAATATATGACATGCAATTTACACAAATCATACTGTCAAATTCATATGTGAAAGGAGCTTTCAATAATATAGTTTTCACATTATGCATGTCATGTATTATTAATCTTGTCAATAGTCAAAGTCGGCCTTGAAAAATGTATTAGGCCCTATATAGATGAAAGGAGGGAGTATGTTATCATCACATAGCATTTTCCAATGCAAAATGAGTCTATAAACCAACAAATGAAGATATGTATGTTACTACACTTATGACACTTCCCACTATGGATGCAGTAACAGTACTAGTAACATATGTTAGAGCATCTCCAACGGCCGCGCAACGCGCGGAGCGCTAAAAAAGCGTTTGCAGCGCGCTGGTCGCCAGTTTTTACACGACGATTAGCGCTTGCTCCAGCGGCTGCTGAAAAGTTTAGCGCGCGCGAGCCACTTCAGCAGCCGCTGCAAAAAAACTACAGACGCGCTCTCACACAAACAACATATGCATTTCAAACACAATGAAGAAGATCAAACACAAACAAAATAAATCAACACTAAATAGTTCAATTTTAATTATTACAACTCAAACAAATAGTTTATCTTGCAATAGAACAAATAGTTCAACAATAGAACATCAAATATACAACTCATGATGCTCTTTGTCGGTCATTCCATGCTCACCACTCCTTGATGAGATCCTTTTGAAGATCATTATGCGTTTTGGCACATCAAATGGCATGATAGGAGGCAACAAAACAGGCCACCCTCGCAGCCCTCCGCCGCACTCACACGGGATGTCCGAAGAGCTCATACTAAGAGTACTCTAAATCTTGGCCACGCTCATTCTCGATGATCATGTTGTGCATGATCACACAAGCGTGCATGATGTACCAAAGCATCTTTTGATCCCAAAATCTAGCCGGTCCTCTCAAAATGGCAAATTAGGCTTGCAAAATCCCAAAAGCTCTCTCCACATCTTTTCTAGCCGCCGCCTGAGCATCATGGAAATCAAGATTTTTCTTACCTTCTGTTTTTTTCAACGGCTTCACAAATATTTGCCACTTTGGGTAGATGCCATCCGCAAGATAGTAGCAATAGTTGTATGTATGGCCATTTGCTACAAACTGCACCAGTGGCAGTTCACCATTTGCAACCTTATTCATCAGGTGACCGATTAACAACATTGATGTCATTCAAAGATCCAGGCATTCCAAAAAAGCATACCAAATCCAAGTCTTTTGATCGGCCACCGCTTCAAGGATTATACTTTTTTGGCCGTGGAATTGCCCATGCCATGCCTTAGGACAGTTCTTCCAACTCCAATGCATGCAATCTATTGAGCCAAGCATATCTGGGAACCCACGAGCTTTGTTCATCTCCAAGAGCCTTGCGACGTATTCACCATTGGGAGATCTCAAATACTCCGGGCCAAACACTTGCATAATTCCGACTGCGAAGCGCTTGACACACATGATGGCTTGACTCTCACCCATGACCAAGTGGTCATCAACTAGATCAGCTGGAATACCGTATGCCAACATATGCAAAGCGGCTGTCACCTTCTGAAAGGTGCTATGCCCGAGCTCTCCGGTGGCATTCCTCTTTTGTTGAAAAAACCGATCATGGCTCACTAGTTTTTGTGCAATGCGCCTGAACAACTCGGTGCTCATTCTAAACCGACGTTGAAAATACAACTCGGGGTACACGGGATTATCCACAAAACAGTGCCTCATCAATCTATTGTGGGCATCGATCCTATCCCTCCAAATTTTCTGCCGACCCATAACCGAACCACCGTGCTTCGGTTTTTTATCGATGTGCATAGCTAGGATCATTGCAAGATCCGCCTCCTCTTCAAATCAAATTCTTCTTCGGAAGAATCATATGACGAACTCATCTACAATGTTCAATTTAAACTAGGCTATAAAAACTACAAACAACATGCACCAAATTCATGTAAAAATGTGAAGTTGATGCAATACATACCTTGCAAGTGTTTTGTCGAACACCTTATGGGCGCCCAGCGGCAGTGGGCGGCCGGACGCTGTTCGTCGGAGGAATGGCGTGCGCGAGAGGCGGCGGCGACTAGAGGAAGACGGAGGAAGCAGCGGCGGCGCGGGGATAGGCCAGAGAAGCGTTGGAATGGTCGCGGGAACAAATGGGGTGGTGCGGGCGACGGCGCCAGCGCCTGGGTCGGGGTAGGTGGAAGTCGCGAGCGGCCGCTCGAGTGTACGGTGCGCGGAAGCGGGTGCAGCAAATAAACGGCGTGCGATGACGTTTCGGACCGCGCGTTGAACTCTTTATGCCGCGCGCGCGGTTATTGCGCCTCCGTTGGAACTCCCGGAACGGTCGCGCGCACACAAAAATCTCAAAAGCTTATATAGCGCGGCTCTTGTAGATGCTCTTACTAGTCTATATTATTCTCCACTTTGACTAGCCTTAGTACAACTTTGTACTATTATGAGATGGATGGAGTACGAATAAGAAATAACTGACCTAACTCCTAAGTTGACTTTAACAACCATTCAGTCTGAACAATGAAATTTTGTGCTGAGCGCAAATGGATGAAAAGTGTCTTGATCACAAGGCAACCGACATCAACCGAAAAATAACTTCTAAATTGGTTAAGCTATAGTCATTCCTGATATATTTATTTGTTTTATGAATGCAAGACTTCGCAACCTTTCGCTGAACAAAATGTCTTCACATGCATATGGAAGCAGGCAGCCTGCATAACTGCAGCTCAACTTTGCCTGATCGTACACACTGAGGAAGTAGTCATTTCTTTGCACGCGGGCTTTGCCTTATGTTGGTGTTTGGACTTGTGACTCTATCTTGTGGCTTTATTTATAAAGTCGGGTTATGGCCTTTTCTCTAAAAGAAAGCAGTAATTTCTTTGCACGCGGAAGATTCTTAGACCTCTTTCAATGCAAAGGTGCTTAGATGAGGTACTAAGTGCATTAAATACCTTAGAACATCTTCAATCGTTGGCCCCTCAGGCGGCTCGTAAAATCGCTGCCTGGGGGCGAACCGCACTAAAATCGGCCTGGGGGCTTTCGGATTCCCAGCCGCCGGCCCTAGGGTCGCCTACAGAAGACTTGTTTAATATTTTTTGAAAATGAATTTGGCTAAAATTCGGCAAATGGGACAAAGTTTCGGCTAAAATTCGTCGAACATGAAATTATTTAGGCAATTTAAATAGTTTTTTACATAGGAATATGAAAATACTTTAAAAAACAAAGGCCGCAATTACGGGCCGAAGAACGCGCTGACCCCTACCCGGGGTCGCCCTAGCGGATCGGTGGTGGCGCGTCCTCGTCGTTGTCGTCGTCAAGGACGACGACGCCTCCCTCATCGCGGCCCCGCCGCCGAGCGACGAACTGCTCAAAGGTGCGGCACTGGCACTCCAGCTCCGTCCGCGCCCAGTCTTCGCGCGCCCACTTCAAGGCCGCCTCGTCGGAGAGCCCCGGCTCCGTCTTCACGGCGGCGAGTCCTGGCTTTGTCTTCACGGCGGCCGGCTCTGTCTTCGGCTTGACGAAGTGGGGAGGAGCTGAGGAGGAGCCCCCCCCCCCCTCGTTGATGATGGTGCCGACGTTGCAGGTGCACCGGCCGAGCGGCGTCTCTGCGGGCTCGGCCTTGACGCTGAACAGCGCCGGCGACCCAGAGGAGGAGGAGCGGGAGGAGGAGGAAGAAGAGGACGTCGTCCTCCTAGGCATCCATTGGCCGCCACGCCGGGCCAGGGCGGCAGGGTACGTCAATGGCGGGTCGTTGCCACCCACGAAGTGCCAGAGAACGGCGTGAAGCGAGCGGCGGGGGGCGCCCCACCACAGGCGGCGCCCCTCGCTATCCTTGGTGCCCCGCACCACCGGCGCCCCGTTGGTGGAGGCCAGCCGTTGTGCCTATCGGTGCTGGAAGTAGGCCGCCCACGCCTCATGGTTGTCGGCGGCGTACTGCGGGAGGGCCACTGCTCCTCCGTCAGTGAAGCCCGCACGCGGTCGACCTCGTCGGCGAAGTAGTCGGCGCGCGTGGTGACGTCGGGCAGCGGGGGGATGGGGACGCCACCGGCGCTGAGCCTCCACCCCCCCGGCCCTACACGCATGTCGGGAGACGCCGGGATGTTGGCCTCAAACAGCAAGTATGCTTCCCACTCGTGCAGTGAGCGGCGGCCGAAGCCGTTGGCCGCCGCCCCATCGTCGGGGAATCGCTCGCCCATCGTCGCGGCTGGGCTCGGCGAGAGAGGGAAGGAACATCGGCGGCGGCTACGCACGAGGAGAGAGAGGCAGAGCACATCGGAGAGGCAGAGCACGGCGGCTGTGGGCAGCTGTGGCCACAGACGAGGGGTGCCTTGCTTTTATAGCGGTCGGGCGTCGTGTGTACGCGTGACAGGAAGGGGGGCGTCACCGCGTCGCCCGTGAGGAATCAATGGAAGGCTGACCGGCTACAGCCTTGGCATTGATTCCTCGTGGGAAAGCGAGGCATTGTGAGGACGATGAGGCGAGTGTCGCTGACTCGACGGGTCCGCAATTCGTTCGCCGCCAAAATCGCTTGCCCCGGCGCCCCGAACTCCCTCAGCGCGCCGGGTTCAGCCTGGGTCCGCCGGCACCAGTTTCGGCCCAAACTGACGAAAAACGGGCTCCTAGGGGCGCGACTGGGCTGATTTTTGGACGCCGACGCGAAAAAATCACCTGGGGGACCTGTTGGGGGCGCGGCTGGAGATGCTCTTAGGCTAGTCATAGTGGGAGTAACTTAGCTAGTAACATAACACATCCCAAGACAAGTTTACTTATGTGGCACCTAGTTAATGAGGAGAGAGGTGTTTGGAGTAACATATTATGTTACCATCATATAGCGCTTCCCAAGAAATGTTGAGTCTATAAGCTAATAAATGCAACCATATATGATACTACTTCTATGACACTTTGCACTATGAAGGTAGTAACATAAACTAGTGTCATACGTATGACACTAGTCTAAGTTACTCCCCACTATGACCAGCCTTAGCAATTCAACTCCCCAATGCATAGGTGCTTAACTTGTTGTTGCTAAGCACACTTTATTTAATGAGTTAGCACCTAAAGTTTTTCATGCATTGGTCAAATTGTTTCATTTTAAGTTGTTTGCCTAGGTTCTCGCGCTTGGCATTCGTTCTTTCTGGGTCACCAAAGTGCTTTCTCCCCTTCTTAAATGTGATGCCATGTCATTTTTTCGTTTATGTGGCATGCTTAACACCTGTCCACGGTGAAGCACTGAGAAGACTATGTGAGTTGGCTAATCATGGCAGTGTGAACTGGCTGCATATAATTCAGTTTTGTGGCATGTACGAACCCCTTTTAGAGTAGTCACACTAAGAGTAATACATGTAGTACTCCTTCCGTCTAGGTGTACAAGTCATCTTACAAAAACCAAATAATCCCAAAACACTTAGGCATAGTGCATTAACTCACATCTCATTTCTTGTTTCTTGATATAAATAAAGGAATCAACCAATAAGAGATGTGGGGCGTACATGTTTTAATGACTTGAGACTACCAAACACGACATGCGATGGTCAGTTCATCACGTGCAATGATATTAATTAGCAAATAAATATTAAGTCATCTCGTTTTTTCCTCCTCTTTGATCATGGTGCACAACCAAAAATGATTTATGCACCTAGACGGATGTCACATAAGAAAAAATATGATATGGAAAATAATTAAAGAAGAGAGAGACAAATGGTTACCATCACATAGTGATTCCCAATGAAAAATGACTCTAGAAATAAATAAATGAAGGTATCTATACTATCACACATATGACACTACCTACTATGAAGATAATAACATAGACTAGTAACATATTCTCCTTCCGTTTCTAAATATAAGTCTTTTTAGATATTCCACTACAAGCTACATACGGATGTATATAGATATACTTTAGAGTGTAGATTCACTCATGTTGCTCCGTACGTAGTCCGTGGTGAAATCTCTAAAAAGACTTAGAGCATCACCGGCCGTTCGGCCCCCCAGGGCACCGAAAAAGAGCCCTCTGGGGGCATGCCGGCGGTAGATTGGCGCGTGGGGGCGAGCGGGTTCCCAGCCGCTCGCCCCAGGGTCGCCCTGGACGCGCATTTTTTTATTTTAAAACATATGAATTCGGCAAAGTTCGGCCAAATTTGGCATAAATTCGGCTAACTTGACATTCATATTAAACATGTTCGGTGTTTACATAAATTATTTAAAAAAATACATCTACGGGGAGAAGAAGTCGCTGAGCGCCATGAAGTCGCCGCCATCCTCGTCGGCGGCGGCGGCCTTCTCCTTCTTGACGGCGCGGCCTCCCCTGCTGGACCCCTGCCCGGCGTCTCCAAGGCGAACCGGTGGTAGCGGCGGCGCGTCGTCGTCGTCGCGGTCGTCGAGGACGACGACGCCTCCCTCGTCCCGGCCGCGGCGCCGGGCTTCGAAGCGCTCGAAAGCGGCGATCTGGCGCTGCAGCTCCGTCTGCGCCCAGTCGTCGCGCGCCCACTTCAAGGCCGCCTCGTCATCGAGCTCCTCCTCCTTGACGCCGCCGGCGGTCCCGGGGAGCCCTGGCTCCGTCTTCGGTTTGACGAAGCGCGGAGGTGTCGAGGAGGGGGCGCGCCGGCCGCCCTCGTTAATGACGATGCCGGCGTTGCGGGTGCGCCGACCGAGCGGCGTCTCCACGGCGGGCTCGGTCTTGACGCCAAAGAGCGCCGACGAGGATAAGTGGGAGGAGGAAGAGCCGAACCTCCTCGAC
>NC_057800.1:486462846-486464235 GCF_018294505.1 Triticum aestivum
CAGGGTATGCCAGCGGCGGGTTGTTGCCGCCCTCGAGGTACTCCAGCACCCCGTGCAGTGCACGGCCGGGGACGCCCCACCAGAGGCGAGGGCCGTCGCTGTTCTTGACGCACCCATCATCGGGGCCCCGTTCGTGGATGCCAGCCGCTGCGCCTGCCGCCGCTGGAAATACTCCGTCCACGCCGTGTGGTTGTCAGCGGCGTACCGGGGGAGGGCGCGCTGCTCCTCAGTCAGGGCCGACCGCACGCGGTCGACCTTTGCGGCGAAGAAGTCGGGGCGCGCGTCGACGTCGGACACCGGGGGAATGGGGACGCCGCCTTTGCTGAGCCTCCATCCCGTTGGCCCGACGCGCATGTCCGACGGTGCCGGGATGTTGGCCTCGAACAGAAGCCACGCCTCCGACGACTAGAGCGAGCGGCGGCCAAAGCCGTTGGCCGCCGCGGCGTCGCCGGGGAAGTGCTTGGCCATCGCTGGAGAGGGAAGGGGAGGACGAGGGGATGTAGAGCTCGGCGGCACGGACGGGAGAGGGTAGAGCTCGGCGGCGACTGGTTTGGGCTCGGGATGGTGTGGCTAGGGGCGAGGGGGAGCGGCAGGTCTTTATAGCCCGCGCCGTGTGTACGCGTGGCGGGAGGGGAAGCGTCACCGCAGCCCGTGACGCGCCGACCCGTGAGGAATCAATGGAAGGCTGACCGGCGGCAGCCTTACCATTGATTCCCCGCGGGAAACTGAGGCGCGCTGGGGAAGACGAGGTGTCGTCTCGCTGAGGCGGCTGGCCCACGGCTCATTCGCACCAAAACTGTTCGCCCCAGCGTCCCCGAGCGCGTCGGGTTCGGCCTGGGTCCGCCGGTGTCAGTTTCAGCCCAAGGCGGCAAAAAAGGGCTACTGGGGCGCGACTAGGCCGATTTTTTGACGCCGGCGCGGCAAAATCACCTGAGAAGGGCCTGTTGGAGGCGCGGATGGAGATGCTCTTATATTTAGGAACTAAGGGAGTACATGTTATTAGTTTAAGTTACTCCTCACTATGACTGACCTCGTGGTTGCCCAGATGTCAGGAGCACAAGTAGTGCACAATGCCTGATACACCGAGTGACACGCTTATGTCCACCTTTACACGGCTGTACGGCTTGCATGGATCACAGGTGACGTTTGGATTTTCCCGATATAAATTACAAGTAAATGTAGTTCGAGCATTTCGAAACTTGAACACAGATCAATGAATTGTGTTCTAGTATAATTCCAGTTTAAATTACATAGTTTGAGCTAAGTTTTGGAACTACCAACCAATTATCGAGTTTGAATCTGAAAAACAGAAATACTCCCTCTGTAAAGAAATATAGAGCATTTAGATAACTACTTTAGTGATCAGTGATCTAAATGCTCTTATATTTC